>NC_088794.1:48393108-48693504 GCF_011386835.1 Chrysemys picta bellii | reverse complement strand
TGACTAAACTGCTGACAGCTAACCACAAGATGCCAGTTGATATCCGATTTAGATATTTTAAGTTAGGGACAACAGCAACTGTCTGACCACAAGAATGCCATAGTAACTAACTGATAATGCTAATAAGCTTGAGGTGAAAGGTCTCGTAACCTACGAGAGAAGGGTACCCCAACATTAGTAGGGTGAGGAAATACAGATAAGGAAACGGGTCTGAAACCCCTACTGAATATGAATTAGGCATAAAGGGAGTCAGCATAATGCATTATAAAAGCTGTATCCTGGCCTCTGTGCTTGGGGAGATGCCAGGACAAGCTCCAGCAATGATGATGATGATGGTGAGGATGATAAGTTTGATGAATACCACTTGGGGTTTTTCCGCAAAGGCTGGTGTGAGTATATGGATGCTCAGATGCTCATTTTATATGATCGCTACCTTCTTTGCTGGGTTGGAGTGTTTGTGACTTTGCTAGTTGTGCTAATAAAGATATTACAAAGCCATAAAGCCTTTGCTAAGTGTGAGTGTCTCTACCATGCACGTCGTGTTCTCATCCTAATAACAACTCTGGGTCTGATCCTGAGGCAAGTCCTTGCCAAACCACAGAATGTTAAATTGGGCATTCTAATTAACATATAATCAATCAATAGATCAGGTAACAATTAAAATCCTTATGCTGCAAACACTTCAAAATTTAACTTTAAGCTCCTGGACCCCATTTCAGCAAGGTACTTAAGTATGTGCCTAATTTTAAACCTGCAAATAATCCCTACATGGCCCAAGTCAATGGGCATAATTCAGTAAGCTACTTATCAGCACTAGAGCTGAATGACAAAAGTAATTTCCATTCTGCAGGAAATTCTGATATTTCTATGTTCGTTCTAATCCAAAACTAGGATGAAAAGTCAAAATACAGAAGGAACAAAGTTCAGAAAAAACTGTATTTGGAAATACTGAACCAATGTGTTTTGATATTTTTAAATCAAAACAAAATGTTTTGACATTCTCAGATCAAAACCTTTTTTTGTTTTGTTTTGTAAAACCAAGTGAAACATTCCATATCGGGTCAGTTTTATATTACCTGTGTCTGCTTGAGCAGCCGTAGCTCCTCGTGGGAGTTGTACTCCAGATGTCTCATGCCCCGATTCTCACTTGTGGGCTGGGCTCTCTGGCTAGATGATATTGCTATGCTTCATTTTCTCTCTACTGGCTGAGCTGCTGCAGTGCAAGTTCATGTTGACCTGAACAAAACAAGTAATTCAATTTTCCTGATCAGAAATCAAAAAGTTTCAGCAAAACCAACATTTTTCCGTGGAAAATTTTGATTTTGCAGAAATCAAATTTTCCACTGAAAAATATTAGGTGAAAAATTCCTGACCAGTTCTATGGAGCACATGCCTAACTTTAAGCTGTCTCACTGCAGTCAGTGGCTACTTGTGCTTGAAGAAAGACACATGCTTAAGCACCCAGTTAAATCAGGGTCCTGAATATTTCTATTGACTTCAATGGAACTACTGAGCTACTAAATATGTGTTTGCAGCAATGTAGCCTAAAATGGCTACTTCAGTCAAATAGCTATGACTAAAGGGACAGTCCATTTTATCACTAGGTATAAATACTAAAATATTTATCTACATGTTATTCTCTGCTTACAAAGAGCTTCATAGGCCCTGATCCTTCCAAGTATGCACTTGCTTAACTTTTCTCAGATCATCAATAGTCCTACTGCTTTTAGTAAAGTTAAACATGTTTGCAGGATCGATGCCATAGTTTTAGAACAGCTAACAGTTTGGAAATTTACAATTGGAAGCATCAGTAAATGACAGTTCTTTGTTTTGATTTTTTTTATTTATAATTCTTATACTAACAAATTCATCTTAGCTCAGAAGGTAAAAGCAATTGCAGAAATTCTTTTTAATACCGATAGATTTTAATGAACATTACCATTTGTAATCTGTGGAAAACAAAGTATCTACACTGTATACTTTCACTACCCTGAAGTTTTTTCATACATTTTGTAACAACATTATTATATTACTTATTATTTGTATTATCGTAGTAACCCAGAGCCCTAGTAATGGACCAGGACCGCATCATGCTAGGCACTGTAGAAACACAGAATAAAAAGATGGTCTCCACCACAATGAGCTTATGATATAGGAAAACAGATAACAGATGGACACACAGACTAAAGACTGCCATGAGCGCAAGGTACCAATCAGGCAATATTGGTCAGCATGATAGGCAGCGGTTTCCATACACTAGCAGCCTAGCCGCTGTCAAGTTTTTTTGTAGGCATCATGGCAAAGGAGAATTTTAAGGAGAGATCTGAAGAAAAATTAAGTGGCTTTGCAGATGTTTACAGGGTTCTTCTCCCAAGTGCAAGAGGCAGCATGGGAGAAAGCATCAAGGTGTTTGCAATTTTAACAAGTGGATGATGGAGGCTGGTTTTATGGGCCAGTTGGAGGTCGGAGCCAACCTCTCAATACTGAATGAGAGTTAAAAAGTAGTTTGGGGGTAGGCGATGAAGGGCACTCAAAGTAAAAGACAAGAAGTATATGTTTTTTATCTATAGTGTATTAAATGGATACATTTGTGTGTAGGAATAGCAAAAAGTACAATACAATTTTATTCTCCTAGGGTGAGTAAAGCAAAAGTCATGTTAAATGACTTCTGAACTTTGCATCCAAGATGTACTGGATTCAGAATTAGACACAAAGAGTTTGGTTAACTCAAATAATTAGTATATTTTCCCTCTTCTTCCCCTTCCTCATTCATTGCCTCCAAATCTTTGTATGAACCAATCCTCTAGAGTCATTGAGGTAATTGATGGCCAGTTTTTGGACCCAATCCAGGTGACCCTGCACCTGTGCAGTACCTCATTGTCTTCCATGGGACTTTGTGTAGGCATAAAGATCTGTGTATACAGATCTGACTGAAAGATTGGGGCCTTAGTGACCCCTTCTGTCCTTTTCAATAATGCATTATTTGCTTTATTCACCCTTCGGCTATTTTACTAACTTCATTTCAACATTTTGTTATTTACAATGGAGCCAGGTGAACTTTGGGAGACTAAGCAGAAGGAAAGTCTCTGAAATTATCTATTTTGGGATGCTTTAGGCTATATTACTGTTTATACAAGATCTAGCCTTATACAGGGAACAGTGGTTCATTTGACTTTTGTGCTATTCTGTTAGCACAAAAAAAAAAAAAAAACACCTATTTTCACTGAAGCTATACTTGGCATTGGCCTGGAGGCATTACAGAATTTTGTACAGAAATTCACAAAACTCTTTCCCACTCAGTATGCTATAGCATCTGCTTCTCTTTGTATCCCTCATTTTCAAATTCATTATTCAACATTAATCTGTACTGAACTACAATTATCATCTATGTGTCTAATTGATGTAAATTTGTGGTTGGGTTGGGTTGTTTGCTTGTTTGTTTGTCCTTCTTCCTTCACCACAACCCTCCTCCCCTTCTCCTGAGTTGCATAAATTCACTGTTTCTTTGAGTTTAGAATCATCCCAAATCTTAGAAATCTTGGCCAAGATTTTCAGAAGTACCTAGGGGGTAACATTGTTAAAGCACCTAAATCACACTTAGGAGCCAAAGTCCTATGCTCAAAAGTGATTTACTGCTAGATGTTCAAAAATATTAGGCACCTAAAGATTCAAATAGAGATCTAGTGGGACCTTCAAAAACTTCTCGGCAGGTGAGATGCCTAACTCTTATTAATTTCAATGGGATTTAGGCACCTAGGCTGCTTAGGCACTTTTTGTAAATCCTAGTAGGCACTTATCTGCATCTGTACATGGCCAAATACCTTTGAAAATAAGCCTCTCTGAAAGTCAGTAGGACGTAGGCTTCTAAGTGCCTAATTCAGTTTTGAAGATGGGATTTAAGTGCTTCTGAAAATTGTACACCAAGTGATTTTGGCTGCTTCAGTTTTCGGGTACCCATCTTGAGACACCTTAAAGAGGCCTGATTTTCAGCATTCACTTAAAGAAACCAAGGCTTAGATTAATGCATGAAGTCCTACTGAGATACCATTCCACTGCCACTTTTAAAGATTTCATCTCTCTACTTGTTTAACTTAGGTTGTTTTTAATTTAGCCAGCTGGTGTTGTCCTTGTGATATTACACACTGTATCTATTCATCAACTCCCCAATCTTCCTCCCTACACCTCCATGGTGACAGCTGTCAGTGGTTACATCACAGTTTGGAAAGGGGAGCATAGCTGTTCTGAACTGCAGTTGGAACAATTTCCTTGATCGCTTGGTAAATGATTTATTGGGACTTTAAGTTCTCTTGGTACAAAACTATAAAATATATTTATCACAAAATAATACTCCTACAAAAAATCTGCACATGTCCAGATACTGCAGAGATTATAAATTAACAGATGGACTAGAACAGTTTTAAAATGACAACTCTCCCCACCCTCCCCCGCCACTTGCTGTATGGTATGAATGGGGAGATTTTGACTCAGGCTTGATGTGTGAAATATGGGACTGTTCTGCCATTTTCAGGGTGGAAAGGAATAATTTACTACAAGTCCCAGGTATCACCCCTCATTCCAAAATTCCCTCTACTCTCCCATAGCTGGTCCCAATTCTTCTAATAAATTTTACCAAAGTGACCCCAGTGCCTCAACCAATGGCCTTTGCTAACAGTCTACAGTCATACAGCCACAATCCTGGCCAGAACTAAGGACTTTTGATGCTGCTTGAGCTTGGTCAGAGCTTTGGGGGGCAGCATTTTCTTTGGTGGCGACCACGGCGGCTGGATCTTCGGCCGCCCCGGTCGTCGTCAGCATTTAGGCGGAGGGAGCTGGGCAGGAGGGGTGCGGGGAGGGCTGCCTGCAGCAAGTGGGGGGGGGGGCAGCACGCAGGGGAACTCCCCTCCCCAGCTCACCTCTGCTCCGCCTTCTCCCCTGAGCATGCCGCCCCGCTCTGCTTCTCTCCCTCCCAGGCTTGCGGTGCCAAACAGCTGATTGGCACCGCAAGCCTGGGAGGCGGGAGAAGTGGGGCACCGCAGGCCTGGGAGGCGGGAGAAGTGGAGCAGTGACAGTGTGCTCGGGGAGGAGGCGGAGCAGAAGTGAGCTGGGGTGGGGAGCTGCTGCACTGCTCCCCGGGCGGGGGAGGCGCCTCAGGGCGTGGAGGGGGTGGGGAGCTGCCGCTGGGGAGGTGCCTCAGGGTGGGAGGGGTGGGGAGCTGCCGCAGGGCTCGGGGAGGGGGCGGAGCAGAGGTGAGCTGGGGTGGGGAGCTGCCGCACAGCTCCTCGGGCTGGGGAGGTGGGCAGCTGTCGCAAGGGGGGGAACGCCTCGGGGGGGGAGGGGGAGCTGCCGCAGAGCTCAGGGAGGGGGGAGGTGCAAAGTGGAAGTTTAGCCTAGGGCACGAAACATCCTTGCACCGGCCCTGGGTATTCTGACTTTATATCCTACACTTCTGGGTCTCTGTACTGCAAGAACCAAGCCTGAACCTGCATTTGATCTTGTTGGGTTTCCTAGGAAACTATCCATGCTATCTCTAGAAACCTAAATGCTTCCTTTGTCATTCCACAATTCTTACCTGAGCCACTGTAAGGATAATTGAAATACTACATGATCTATGTTTTTATCCTTTTTTACAGGGCTTTGTAATCTGCATAAACACATCCTGATCTTCCCTAGTATATTGCCCTTGAGTTTTGTACAATCATTTTTTCTACATTTACCTTTTACATCAATCCCTGCTGTCTCTTCTATGGGATCCTGTCTGCATATACAATTTCTTCAGAGATAATGTCCTTTTTTAAGTCAAATAGATCTGTTGGAATAAGAAGTCTGAATTTTCTACAGTTTCTGTATCCTTGTAATTTATTATCCCAATCATTTTCTAAATCTAGTCAGGTTTACTTGAGAATGCTATTATTTTTTACACATAAATTATGGTTTGCTTTATGTTTCCTGAATCTACATAAACATACTTGGGCTAATATTTGTGTGAGTTTTGTTCCAAGAGTGATTGTCCTTTCTTTCTTTTTGTTCAACATTTAGATCAGCTTAAATCTCCCATTTAAGTATTTTTGTTTGGTGGATGCATGTTGCATTCACAGCATGTTGGCTTACTTAGCTCTTGAACATGTTACTTCAAGTGTCACAATGAGAGTTCTGAAATCTGGCCCCAACTGTGGGTCCTGACTACCTGAAAATCTGGCCCTTATATAGGATTCTGTTAGAAGCATAGTGATCAAGTAAAACAATATCTGCATTTTTATCAGAGGAACAATTGCCTTAGGTATTAGTGGTTTGAGCATTGGCCTGATAAACCCAGGGTTGTGAGTTCAATCCTTGAGGGGGCCATTTAGGGATCTGAGGGGAAAAAAACAAAAACTGTCAGGGACAGTACTAGTCCTGCTAGTGAAGGCAGGGGACTGGACTCAATGACCTTTCAAGGTTCCTTCCAGCTCTATGAGATAGGTATAGCTCCATATTTTTAGATCTAGTCATGCATACACGAATACTTACCAACCTATCAGAATGTAAGAGCTTTCATTCAGAAAATTTTCCTACAAGCACATATCAGACCCTTGAGTTTTATTCTGATGGGGATAATTTTCAGCTGAACTTTGGAGCACGTGCTATAGTCTCACGCCACAAGGTATTTCTTTTTTACAGTGTTTATTTGTATAATAGATCTTTTTTGCTTCTGGTACATATTGCTCTTTAATAATAAAATTATTATATTGTTATATTATATTGTATTGTTTCCTCCCTTATGCTTCCAGAATGGAAGATGGACTTTTTTTTTTTCAAATGTAGGCCCAAATTCTCCACTCAGTTACAGCGTTGTTGCGTGAACTGCATGGAGTTTCACAGATGTAACTGAAGACTGAATTTAGCTTATACTATGCAAATGTCTCCCCCATAGTGGTGCTATTTTGGTTTTCTTTTTGAAAATCATTATGTGGTGAAATATTACAACCAAGGAAGTTAACAATGGATGATTCAAAGCAGGAACTTTGATAATATCCCGCTCAGTCTTGTAATCTATTTTGGGATATTAGAAAAGAATAGAACCCGTTCAGCTACTATACATACGTCTTCACCACTCTACTCTACCCTCATTATTTTTCTGTTTTAAAATCTATTTTCTAATAGATCTTTCCCTCTACTGGGTCATTCTTGCAGTCTGCATCTAACTTTGCTCGTGTTTCATCAATAAATCTTTCACACACATCGATCCTCCTTGAAAACCTCTATCTCCTTGTGCACCAGAAGTCTCCAGCACTAAGCTTCCATCACATTTAAAATTCCACCTGAGCTTCCCATTGTTTTAAAATCTGTACCGCACACAGTATATGCCACAGCTCTGGTAGCTGGAACGCAGCCTGGTTCATTATGATGGACTTGCCAATAAAAAGGTTTAGAGACTAAAAGGACCATCCTTTATTGCAGTGGTTTGGGGTACGCAGAGGTCCTCCAGGCAGTACATGTCAACACATCTAGATCTGTGTTTCTCAATCTGGGGGTTACAGGATGGGTTTGGGGGCAGGGGTCACAAGTGCATGGCCAGAATTACGGGGTGGCAGGCAGGGCAATTGCTTAGAGCCCCAGGCCACAGCTTTAAAAGCTAAGTTACATGCTTCAGCCCAGGTGGCGGGGCTTGGGCTTCAGGCTCCTGAAATGGGTACAGTAGTTGGGAACGCTTTATTGCACAGAACGCGAGAGATCAAGAGGGAGTGTGTACCAGACTAGCTTGTCTCAAATGTGACATCTTGATAGAAAACTCTGCCTCCCATTTCTACCTTTTGTGATTACAATCAAGAAAGAAATACTGGCTCGGAGAGTTAGGATGGAAAACCTTAGAAAAGAAAATCCAGAATAAGTGAAATGAACATAGATTTTACATGCTAAGAAAAGTTTTAGGAAGAAGCTTCATGTCAACAATACTTCTTTTTCATTTCCTCATTCTTTTGCCTCCTGCTTTTAATTATCCCCAGCACTCAAATTTTCTTGAAATAGACTGAAACAGAACTATTTTCCTCATAAAGAAGAAAGGGTGGTCTTGAGGTGAAGGCACTGGACTGGAACTCAGGCCATCTGGCTTCTGTTCCTAGACCTGCCACAGTCTTCCTTTGGGACCTTGCCCATGTGCTCTGTGGCACAGTTAACCATCTGGTTCTCTGTCTAATCTATTATACCATAACTTTGAGGGAAGAACTCTCTTTTACTATGTGGCTGCACTGTGCCTGATTTCAGTTGGACCCTCTAGGTACTACCATAATCTTAATAAAACAATAATAATAAAGGGAAACTTACTTCTAAAGTTGTGAAAATAATTTGTAATGAATCGTTGGAGTAATTTAACCTTTCTTCTCATTGCAAATTCTTGATAAATAGACTGATCTTTAAAACAATATAAAGTCAAATACAGGATAATCCGATTTATCCAAATAGCATGGGGGATACTGAATTTATTCGGATAACTGGGAGTTGTGATAATCAAGAGGGCAGGAACCATTCAGCCATTCAGCAGTGGGGTGGCCACCCCTGTGGTCAGGGGCTTGTCCTCCTTCACACAGTCCTGGGGGGTCGGGGGGTGTCTCTGCTCTGTCCCGCTCACACACTGACATGACAGCAGGGCTGCAGGGGGCTCCCTGCTCTGCTAGAGGGCAGGTGACCTCTGATCCCTGCAGATGCAAGCTGTTTGGGGAGTGGGAGGTGGGGGGAGACTGCAGTCCTGGCAGGGCACAGCAGAGACTCCCAGCCAGAGCTCTGCTCTGCCCCATCAGGACTACAGCCCCGCCGACACCTTGCACCTGCAGGGAGTAGGGGGTCACCAGCCCTGGCTGTAACAGTGCAGGGAGCCCCCTGCAGCTCCATTGTCATGGCCCCACCCACTCACTCCCAGGGCAGTGGGACTGCAGAAGGCTCCTTGTGCTGCCACAGGAGCCATTCAGCAGCAGGGTGACCTCCCTTGCTGCTGGGGGTTCATCCTCCTGCTCCTCCTCCTCCTCCTCCCAGTCCTGATCAGGAGTCTGTGCTCTATTATTCAAATCTCCACAGCACTGGAATCTCTTCCTTGCCCCCCACCATGAAATACATGGAGGACAAGGAAGGGATTCTGATAATGCGGCGGTTAAGATAATAGAGTTTTGGATAAACGGGAGTATATGATACTACAAGAAATGTTTTGTGCAAAACCTTTTCAGTCTCTGGTTCTCCGTGTACTGTATTTGCTACAGATATTTGCTATTATTCATCATTAACCAGTGTGATGGGTCACTTTAGTCCCGTGGTGTTGTTTCTGTTCCTTGATTGGAATAAGTGTAATAAAGAAGGCATGCACTGTTTGCAGATTTAGAAAAAGCTTAACTGGCAGGATTAGTATTGTAGCCATGTTGGTCCCAGCATATTAGAGAGACAAGATGGATGAGGTAATATATTTTATTGGACCAACTCCTGCTGGTGAGTGAGACAAGGCTACATCTACACTAGAAATTTAAAAGCGCTGCTGCGGGAGTGCTCCCATGGCAGCACTTTGAAGTGTGAGTGTGGCCACGCGCAAGCGCTGCAGAGAGCTCTCCCAGCACTCCTGGTAATCCACCTCCACGAGGGGAACAGCTGGGAGCGTGGCTCAGAGCCTGTCCACACTAGCACTTTAAAGCGCTCAAACTTGCTGCGCTCAGGAGGGTGATTTCTCACACCCCTGAGCCAGCAAGTTAGAGCGCTATAAAATGTAAGTGTAGACAAACCCAAGCTTTCAAGTTTACACATAACCTGCTCTTTTTCAGGTCTGGGAAACTAGCTCAGAGTGTCACTGCTAAATACAAGGGCTATGGCTACACTGGTGCTTTACAGCGCTGCAACTTGCTGTGCTCAGGGGGGGTGTCTTTTCACACCCCTGAGGGAGAAAGTTACAGCACTGTAAAGTACCAATGTAAACAGTCTCCCAGCACTGGGAGCCGCGCTCCCAGCACTGTAAGCTAATCCCCTTAGGGAGGTGGAGTACCTGCAGCGCTGGGAGAGCTCCCTCCCAAGCGCTGGCGCTGCGACCACACTCGCACTTCAAAGCGCTGCTGCGGGAGCGCTCCCCTGGCAGCGCTTTGAAGTTTTGAGTGTAGTCATGGCCAAGGTGGAACAGATTGTTTAGCATAAGTAGTCAACACACATTTCAAGGGACCATTCAAGTAGTTAACACATATTTCAAGGGACCATTAAAGTGAAGTCCCTTGAAATATGTGTTAACTACTTATGCTAAACAATCTGTTCCATCTGCTATTTAGCAGTGATAGCTTGAGTTAGTTTCCCATACCTGAAAAAGAACAGGCTCTGTGTAAGCTTGAAAGCTTGTCTCACTCACCAGCAGAAGTTGGTCCAATAAAAGATATTACCTCATCTACTTGTCTCAGCAGGATTAGGGAATTTTTAAGACAACTTTTTCTTTTTCTGGTCACTTGAATCATGGCTAGCGTATTTCTAAGTCACCTTTGCAATCAGTATATTCACAATCACAGATTACGGCAGAGATGTTCACAGTCACCTAATTAGTGCCCTAGCTGGCTTTGAAAACATCATCCTATGTACATCTATACAATTGTGAAGATCCGGTGCCTGTTTGCTATACTTGGAGATGCACAGGGTGTATGTGAGGGCAGAATTGAGAAGCATAAGTGCAAATGAAACACCCTAGGCTGCCAAATCATATCTGAAAAAAAATAAAATAGAATCACTGCAAAAAATATGCAGCATCCCTGCAGAGTGAAAGCAGATGAAAGTCTACTGTATTCAGGAGGGATATTTGTGTTCCTACACTCTGTATTTGTATAATACGTATCAGCACACTTTCCATTGGCAGCCTACCAAAAATAAAGAACTAAATCCTAATCAGTTTCTATATTTCTGAATTTGAGGACCATCTGGACTCTGAAGAGAAATGGTGAGAGAACTTGCAATAGGAAAGATGACTTTGACTGTAGGGAATATGCTATATCACACCAAAATAAATCTATTGTTTTGGACAATACATAGATGATGGGCAGTACAGGTGGCAGAAGAGCTATTAAAGACAACTCGTGGGGAGCTCTGACTCTTAGATCAATTAAGGTGGGAGAGGAGGAGAATGCAAGCTATTATCTTGCATCCACAGAAAAGGCTGTATGTATTTTGTTGAGCACTAAGGTTTTAGATTAGTTCTGGGCCCCCCTTGTCTTTTGGGATCATTATAAACATGTATGTATCTCAGTTGTAACACCTGGTGCACGAACACAGCCAAAACACACAGGGTGCATATACAAAGGTGGCTTAAATTGCTCCTTGGGCTGCCTACAGCTTGGTACTGCTCTGCACATGTAGTTCTCACAGCACTACATTAAGGCAGCCTGCAGGTTGCTCTAGATTACTGGAGCCTTTAACAGCCACAGGGATGCTGCAAATATGGCCTAGGAGCAAAATGACTTAGGGGCAGCCTTCTCAGCCACCTTTTTCAGTAACTGTACCCTCACTCCTGTTATAACCAAACATCAGGAAGGGCATATGGCATAGAAGTATCTATGTTGTCTCCATACCATGACAGGGTCACTCTTCAGTGTGACTAACCCACGATATTATCCTTCAGTGGTAGGAGTTCAGGCCTATTTTGAGGGGCTTTTGTAATTTCGTGATAAAATACTGGCAGCTCAGGAATTATGCCCGAGCCATCTGACGCTTCCCTTTTTGGCTGCTAGTGGCCACTGTGCCGTTTGTGCTACAGGCAGTCATAGCACCTCGTTGAGCAGGTAGGAGCTGTAGAACAGGTGCAGGAAGACAGGGTTGCCCCATCCCCCCATATCACAGTGCAGTGCAGGAGGTATGGGGGTAATGAAAGTAGCACAGGGGAAGCCCCCTCCCCTGCAGGTTGGAGAGAGGGGGCAACTGCTAGAACCAGCTAGAGGAATGGGAGGGGCTGATGGAATGGAGGGCTGTGGGAGTCTGCTGAGAGGAATGCGGGGAACCTGCTAGAAGACTGGGGGTTATGGAAGCCAGGAAGAAGGGGGGGCTCTAGGCAGTGGGGAAGAGGAGGAAGTTGAGGAGCAGGTGCACAGGGAAGCCAATACCTGCATATATATATATAGATATAGATATGTGTGTGTGTGTGTGTGTGTGTGTGCGCGCGCGTGCATGCATGTTGTGTTCATTTAAGATAAAATGTTCAGCCTGTAATCGTCACTCACACATAGAGGTGTGGGCTGAGGGCATCCAGAAAAACAGACCAAACCCCATGATTTATTCCTTTTAAAAACAATAATTAATAACAATCACATTAGCATTAGTCCCATCTCATGATTTCTGAATTCACAGGGTTGGCTCTATTGAGGTTCCACTGCTATGGTCCTCCCTAGCCAGCCAAAATGGATTTATGGCCAAATCATGTTTACAGTGCAACATAAAGCCGTGTTGCAAACTCTCACAGTTTCATGGCAAGTTTCAGGAGTTGATGTTTTACTTAAAGCTGTAGTATATAGGAATGGGGTAGTATCCCCATTAAATAGTTTGTGACCGTTCTAATAGCCCTTACTGTCTTCTATGTTTCAGAAGCCACCAGAACCCTCCCAGAGCAGAAATGTATCTATGAATCTAGGCCTTCTATGTTGTAGATGTTTAGGAAACACTTATTTGGATCTCTCTGTGCCTGTATGGTTCCTTCATATTATGACTGCTGTGTAAAGAGTAAAAGCCACAACAAAATCCCCAAATTCTTAAAGCTAAGTGATTACATGTGAGAATCTCAATTTAAAAAAAATAATAGCCAAATTGATATATTTTGTTACAGAGAATAGCTTGAAATTGTGACTGTAATGCACCCTAAAGGTTCAAAATTCACAAAACAAATAAAAAGAACCCAGAATTTATCTTTTAAAACTCTCATGATGCTTTGGGCCCTGACTCATGATTTTTGATACTTTGGGTTGGTACAACAGATAAAGAAACCACATAAAACCTGAGGATTTGGGGCTGTGCTTTGTTTGACTAATATCAAATTCAAAATGTGTGATTTCATTTATATTTTTATTGCTTGATTTTAAGAGTGCAGTTTAATAGGACAAAAGAAGACACCCTGATTCTGACAATATTGTATGTGGTCATTATTCAGGGACAACAGTTAAAGAAACACAAATCTCCAGCCAGTTAGAAATTAGCATGTTCACATATAAACAGCATGGTTGTGAAACATTGCACCAGTCGAGTCTCGCCTGGTTTTCATTACAAAAGTATTGTCCAGCTCCAGAACAATAGCAGAGAGTGGATTAAATAGCTTAATAAGTCTTTCATATTGCCAAATATTCTGGTTCGGTACTAGTAGAGAACATCTTTCACTGTAATACAGAGTATTTATCAGATAAAATTATTGCATCTGCCTAGGTCATTTTAGATAATAGAGGTAACATCTACACAAAAATGTTGTCACAAGTTCAACATCTCACTCTTTGAAAACAAAGATCTTTGCTTTGCTTTGGCATGAATCCAGTATCCTGCAACATACAGAAACACAGCTGAAAATCCAGATGGAAATAGAAATGTTCAGTTTCACTTTCTGGAGTGTAATCTGATATTTCCAGGTAACCCAAAACCAACAGATACTCTCCAAAAATCTCCATGACATTTTTTCTTTATATCTGAAAGACACCAACAGGTGGTGGAGAAAACAATTCTCCAATTTAAATTGGGGCAATATTCAATGCAGAGTAACATGTGACCTCTAATCTGATGTCTGAAAAGCTGTTAGCTGTTTATCAATCTTGAAAATGAGGAATCGTGTTCTTCTATCTACTCACAGGTAGTGAGTTGTGTTTACTGCTACTGATTGGCTAAGAAATGCACACACAGCTAGTCTATACTAAAACATCCTATTACTTTTGTTACCTTGTCCTCCCTCACACCATTGCCTACCTGTTTGTTTGTGGTCATCTACCTGTTATGTTTTGCCTATTAAACTGTATGTGCTTTGGGGCAGGGACTGTTATTTACTACATGTGTGCCCAATGCCTAGCAGGGTAGGGCCCTGACCTGGAAGAAGCCCTAGATGTACAGTCTCAGCATGAATTAACAATAGCAATATTAAATTCTCCTCCTCCTCGGCAGCATCTTTCTACCTTTCACTTCTCATTCATGCTACTGGTCCATCACAAATGGTTTTTTCCAATCAAATGAGAAAGGCATACAGACAATGGGAAAGCTGCATGTGTTCCCTTTGGAGGACAGGCCACATTTAACAAGGCTACAGTTTGGCCAGCCTTGAAATCTAATCCTAAAATAAAAAAATAAAAAAGAGCTTTAACTATAAATGCCTGCGAGCTACGGAATACATTTCTTAAATCATTGGATCGAGGCAGCTGGTAAATTCGGTTGATATAGTATGAATAAAAAATGGTGCAAGTAAAAAGTAGATAGCATCTGTCAGAAATGTTCAGTATAACATCCGTCACAATGGTCCTGGAAATTTAATGGGATATAAAAGCCAGGCAATGTATGGTGGTAAAAAAAACACATATATGCTTTTGGTTTACTTCAGGTGCACACATGAGGATTTTAAATCTAGCGACTTTATGCCTCTGTCAACACAATTAAGTCCTATATAAACAAATTTGCATTCCATTTCCACGGTGTCTCTTGTAATATTAAATTACCAACTGTCCTTCCTCATTTGGAAGGTCTCAGCAAGAGGTGGCTTATTTTACACCGTTCTAAAATAGACCACCTAGTACATATTTTACTTTTGTAAAAGGTTTTTTTCATTACTTTCTGATGGATGTAAACATGCTTCCAATTGGATGCAACCTTCACTTCTCTAGAAGCACATACACTGTTAAAGAGCAGGATGCAATTTCCTAAGCCTGCAGCAGAGATAGTTTACAGCACATTTTTAATCTGTTCGGTATAGTGCTGAATAGGGCTGCAAATTTCCAGGAAATGTGAAATACAGCTTGATAAACAGCTTTATGGCCATGCTTTTTTCCAAAAGTCCCTATATTTTTCAGGTTTAAATACTGTGAGGAATAAGGCTTGACATTCAGATTCAACTGGAACATGGTTAAAACCATCTGAAGATAATTTACCGTGATCCATTGCTGCCCTGCCAAGCTGCATCATTTTCTGCTCTAAATCACTTGAATAAAACCACCCTAATGATGTAATAAATGGAGAAGCCACTCCATGTAGAGCACAGTACAAGGTCCCTAAAGAACAAAGCGTCTCTTTGGTGTTGGAACACAGAATGCTGCCTATCAAGATAAACAGGACTGTTTTACGAACAAAAAATAATCTTTTGACTATGATTTATTCTGTGGCTCTTGTCCTAGTTCCCTCATTCATGTACATCACAAAATTGCTTGGCATTTTCAGTAGTATCTGTTAGAGAATCACGGGAAGCTCTGGACTGGAGTAGCAGTGGGTCTCGTATGTCAGGAATGAGATGCATAGACAGCTGAGCAGAGGACTCTGCCCTGCCCTAACTCACACTGTGCCAGGCTGACCTTACTATTTGTCCTTCAGTTCCAGGAAGAGTAAATTCATCCATAAACAAGGGAGGAATGAAAAGTTTAAAGGAAGCGACAGTTTAAAATTCATGAAAAGAGGAATGTTTGCACAGCATTTATCATTGTTGAAGGATAACAAGATAATGTATTAACCATTCACAAACACACACTCCCTTGCCCAATCCCAGCAGTTACCGCCAGCTGGAGTTATCGGAGCTCAGAGTTGAACTCCAAGGCATTTTCAATGGAAGCTTATCATTTTTAGAACTCATTCCAGCTACGGTCCACAGTTGGGCAGCATTTAAGATGTAATGCAACTGCTTAGCCTGGTATTTTCACAGGCAGGGGATTGGTTGTTGGAGGTCAAAGGAGAAACAGGATAGAATTGGAGCTTACCAATTTCATGTCTATATTACCAAACCATTTGTAATTTTCCATTTTCTAATTTTTGTCTCAGCATCTAGATATAACATATAATAGGTACTGTATACATTTGCATATTAAATATAAAAATAAATACATGGGGATATATGGTCTCACACACAATCGGGGGTGATGAAATGCAACATATCTTGGCCTTTGGGTGTTGTAATTATAAAATTTGCAAACACAGCTGGACAGTGAAGGGAACAATGACCCACTGTCATAGACAAAACCTTTGCCATTCTGAATGCCAAATCCTGTGACTGCCAGTGTGATAATTTTATTTATTTGTTTATTTTTAAGAGAAAAGGAATACTAAGAGCATCTCCTCTTCACTCCACTCCTACAAAGCTTTCTGACTTTGGTTCACTGATGCTACTTCACCTTTTGACCATAAAAGCAAAAAAACATTTTTCATTGTTTTCAGCCAAAAATAGTTTTTCATTGAAAAGTTGAAAATTGTTGAAGGAAAGATGACACTTCAGGCAACAACAACAAAAAGTTGTTTAATTGAAAACCCAATTTTCTGTCAAAAACGTTTCAATGGAAAAAATTTCACTAGCCCCACTCAGCATCACTAGCTGGAGCATTCAAGACCCAAACTTCCATGGATGCTTTAGCAATAGAAAGGTCACCTCAGTCTATGCAACCCGCTTCCTCATAGAAGCAAGAACTCTCAGTGATTTCACCACAAGAGTCCCATACATGAACTGAGCCCTTCTCCCACACAACTTTGGATCAATCCAGAGGATCATGCAAACTTCCAGATCTTTTCATGACCCCTTGGTTTGTTGTCTGTCCACATTATAGACTTCATAAGTTCTCCAGGTAGAGAGCCACTGGCCCAGTAGAACACAAGGAGCATGGAAATTCCACATACTTCTGCAGAATTTCTGAGGTCCTCACCTCAAGATGGAACAGACTGCCTAGGGAGGTTGTGGAAGCTCCTTCACAAGAGATTTTCAGGAGGAGGCTTGGATGGTTTAGACACAAAAAATCCTGCATCTTGGCAGGGGATTAGACTAGATGACACTTGCAGTCCCTTCTAACCATACAATTCTATATTGCTTATCAACACCACTGCGGATTACCATAGCCAGACAAACAAAAATAAAAACCTGCCTCACTCTTTGTACTTGTCTCCATGTATGTGGGAGACAGAGCAGAACACCATCATCATTACTCTTATAGGGCTAAATTCTGCCCTCTATTAGGCTTGTGTAACCCTATTTTAGAGATATTGCATGATTATAGGTAAGGACAGAATTTAGTTCATTGTTTCCAAATGGTGGGCCATATCCTGCAGTCCTTACTCAAGACTCTACCCATTGACTGTAGTGGGAGTTGTGTGCAAGTAAGTCTTGAAGATGGCAGGATTTGGCCCACAAAGACCACTCATATAGCTGTGTGGCTTGTAGCTGTGACACTCAAGTAGCAGAATGGTAGCCACCTTGTGCCTCAAAGTCCCAATCTGTTTCCCAGTTTTCTCGTAGGATAGGAGCAGGGGGAGTCTATACCTAGTGGATCGTATTTCCCCTGATGTGCTGGCACAGGTGCACAAGGCATTTTAGAGGATAGAGCCAAGGCTCTAGCCTTTCTTTATAAACTACTGCCCACATACTTAGAGAGGATGTAGCAACCCCATGGAGGCTGCTTTCCCCTCCATGCTGCTCCTTGTGGTCAGGGTAACTAGGGCAGGGAACAAGGAGTGTCTGATGTCTCTTTACTCTCCTGAACAGTCATGCAATATGGGCCACCATCTGGCCTTAAGTAACTTATAGTAGCTTTCAGAGACTTCAAATTGAAGCAATGCGATTTGAAGAGATTTTGCCATGTGTACCATTCCTCCATTCAAGAAGTTCTCTGTCAAATGTAAATCAGGGTTTGTGACATTCAGAAGATAAATATAGGATCAAGGGATAATTAGTTGCATTCAATTAACTGTTAGTTTAGTGCAGAAGAATAATTTTTTGTATCTGGGACTACATAACAGCCAGTGAGCACTAGAATAGACGCTATGAAGATTTGTCTTAGTCTTTTGCTCACTAAAGGCTAATGGGAGTAGCCCTTCAATAGTGGGGCTCAATTGGCCAAGTTCATTCCTGGTATAACTCCATTGATTCAAGACAAGGATGAATTTGGTTTATTGTTTTCATTGAGTTTTGCCCGAGTAAAAACTATAGGAACAAGCTTTGTTTTGTCATTTTACAGTCATTTGCCCGCAAGGGTACTGTAATGTTACAGCATGAATTATGAGATTTTGCAAAAGAATCACTTATTTCCTGAGTATCCATCAATATAAACAGAAACCTGAAAATTCTCTCTGGGTATCATAATTTCTGCTAATGGGTTGCATGCTGTCAACGCAACATAGAATAGCAACTTCATATGTGCTAATTATTCCAGTGGTATCAACCTGCAGGTGGCACCAAGTTTTAAAGTATTTGCACATTTCTCAACAGATGGCACCAATTCTATTTCACTTTGTGGAACAAGCACTGGAGAAAGATGTATTCAGAAGCCAATTTTGCTTTGGAAAGGCTGATGAAAACTATGTTTTGCTTAACAGCAGAATTCCTGAGCAAATGCTATAGGCAGTTTTGCCTGACTACAAAGCCTTTGTAAAAGCAAATTTTGTGTTTTTTTTTTCTCCTTATATGTATGATACTTGCCACACATTTTCTACACGTTTGAGTTTCATTTCCCCAGGTCATCCCAAATACCTCAGTTTACAGTCTGAAATTTGGGGAAAAGCTAGATACATTCCACTCAGCAAGTTCCATGAAACAGGTGCACAATAGCTAAGAAAAGAGACATTTTGCAACTGATGCTTCATGGAGACGCAGAGCAGTAATCTTAGCTGCTAAAGATTACACCGGGAAGGTTACTTACTTAAAAAAGTTACTTTGGTCTATTTGTGAAGTGCTTTATGAAAGGATTAATGGGATTAACAAGAGTGATTTTTGTTTAACCCAAGGTGTGAGGAATTTATATGTAACTCCTACTTGGAGTTTCCCAGCTCCTGGCATTTGAGTCTGAGCCTCGGGGGGGTGGGGTGGGGGGGGCTCTATCAAAAGGACAACAACTATGATGGCTACCAAAGCCCTTAGATCACTGTCCCCAGCATGCTTGGCATGAGGGCTGGAGACAGAAGAGACTAGAAACCCTTGCTGGGGCCAATTCATATAACATTATGATGAAATTTCTAAGCAGGGAGCTGACATTCGCATCAAACTCCTTCCCACAGATCTATGATCTTCCAGTGTCACACAGACACATCTTCCCCTGGCCAAGTTTAATTGGCACCCAGCTTTAATTATGGTAGGTGTATTGTAATATGCTCCATAGCCTACTCCTGGATTCCTTAGTCCCCAGGGCTGGCTTTAGGCCGATTCACCTGAATTGGGGCCCCGCGCCTCAGGCTCATCTGGCAGCAGTCCGCTCCCGGTGGCATTTCGGCGGCGGGGGGGGGTCCGCTCTGGGGTCTTCGGCAGCATTTCAGCAGCGAGGGGGGGGGGTCTTTCAGTGCCGCGGAAGATGCGGACCCCCACCACCAAAGTGCCGCCGAAGACCTGGACCACTGCCGGGTATTGGAATCAGGCCCCGCAGGTCCTAAAGCCGGCCCTGTTAGTCCCTATCCGGTTGAATGTGCCTATATAATGGGAAAATGTGGCCCTTCTTATGGTAATATTATGGACTATTAGTCCATCTGTGAATTAGAGACATAGGAAAATATCAGATCTCAGGCTGGCTAATAAAGGTTCACCTTTGCACTCACTACTACAGAGTCTAATTTTGTATACCAGACAAAAAATCTACATATATCTAAACATTTATACTGCCCTCATTGCTATGCTACTGATACCTAGTCTGTGTGGGACTGTACAGGTATGCAGCTCAGACTCCGCACTGTTTCCTTTCTTTTTCTAATGCAGAGTCCAGGAAAATATTTTAAAATTTAGCCCTTACATTTCTGAATGTCCTGTCTAGTCTTATCTCAATCCTGTACCCCCAATGCAAACAAAATACCTAGTGATTTCAATCGGATTTTAAATAGCTTGGCAGAATTAGATTTTTTTTATAATTTTGACATATAATATTGATGTTTATTTTAAGCATTTTTTCACTTATCTATTTAACTTTGCACAGTTGCAAGAAATGAAGGGCTTTACACATGTTTTTTTCAATTTTTATCCATTTGAATTTTCAAAATTGCAGGAAACAAGGGGTTGGGAGTGTCAGACAATTATGTAATGACAGTAAACACTAAGATTCAAACCATTAGAGTTTTATAAGCTGCCTGTTTTAGCAAAGCTTAAATACGTGCTGTATGCAACTTTCATTATAACTAATTTATACACATTGAGGGGGGCCTCATGAGATCAAGCAGCATTTTTCTTAATTAGCTTATCTGCACATTTCAGTTATCATCAATGGAAATATTTTTTCATTAGTTTGTGTGTGTACACTGAAATTAATATTTATAAAAATCGAATCCTTCCATGCTTATATTTACATGTGGACCTTGCTGTGGTATGACCATGATCCTGCAAACACATATATATGTGAACAGTCCCACTGAAGCTAACAGGACTATTGACATGTGTAAATTACTCATATGCATAAACATTAGCAGGATCTGTATGTATCTCTTTCCACAGGCAGAAACAGAAAGTGGTATTTTATAATAGGAGTGGAAGTGGCCACTATTATCATTAAGGCTATATAAACTTCTATTCAAACCCTGTTTCTGCCACCCACAGGTTTTTTTTTTTTTTTTTTTTTTTTTTAATCACTTTTCAGGCTGAAATTTTCTAGTGTTGATCTCTGCCCAAAGGTGAATTTATTTGGAAAGTCTGAACAAAAACAGGACAGACTTTTTGAGAACAAAGAGCATTTAAAAAATAAAATACACTTTCCCTTTTAAAAAGTGTGATTTTGAACAGCTCTGAAGATAAAATAGCTGAGGGTTCTAAGGTTGAAATGTGGCATGGAAGGAACCTTCACTGAAGAGAAGTGCCTCCAAGTGTTCAAGAGGCAACTGATTTTTTATTTCAAGAGCCTTTGAAAATTGTTTTCTCTTAAACCTTTGAAGTGCACAACTAAGAAAAAGCACAATGCTTAGAAAAAAACAAAAAAAAAAAAACCACAGCAAAAGGGTTCTTGGGATGAAACAAGAGCTCAAAGCCCTTGCCTCAGTCATTGAGCATTGTCATTATTTCTATTTACTTTGCATATGTAAGTGTCATCACCTTCTCATGGATGAGTACAGAACATTATGTTTTAAATCTAATAAGGCAGAGACCTTCTAAAACAAGTTTCAGCTTGCTGCTAGATAAAAAGCACCCTTTCAAATACGTAATATTTAAAGACATAGACCCTTAACACTGCTGTAATAGAAGAATTGTTGAGGTAAAAGGGACTCTGGGAAAATATATTCAGTTTCACGTGTTATACCAATAGAATAAAAACCAGCAGGATCTTATTAAGAGGGATAAGGCAAAAGATGCCACATTTTATTGTAAATATAATGATAAAGCAAAAGATAAAAGTAAACAACGTTGTTTGACTACTTATTCCTATCACTACTTATTCCTTATACACACACACACACATATATATATATTATATATTCATTCACACAATCATTCATTCAAGTTCTGTATAGGTGTTATAGTTACCAGCCTAGAAGTTGCTCATGCCAAGTTACTGGCCAGGTATCTTGGTCATGAGGATGGAGCCGAGTCCATGTCAGGTGCACCCGATGCTCCTGGAGGTTGGCAGCAGAACCAGAGACTCAAAGTCCTCGGTCTTTAGAGTCCATTTTTATAGGAATTAATTCCTATGTTAGTCTATGGGAACTGTTTCAGCCTGCTGTTGCTGACTCAATCAGCAGATGGCACATTCCTGGTGGCTCCACACTGTCCAAAGTGGCACATTCCTGGTGGCTCCACACTGTCCAAAGTTTGTGTTTCTCATCCTTCCAGGTGATGGGACGGATCCCAGTTTACCCTCCGGGGGTTGTCTGGTGGTCCATTTAACACATTCTGCGGCTGATGGATACTCCCTTTTTAGGCTGGCACCTCCCTAACCATTCATGTACATCAAGCATTCATCAACATACATTCCATATCTTAACCATAATTTAATTTACTGTCTCCACCACTTTCGGGGTCTGTGCTAATTCATTTGAGACTCTGGGCCCTTTAATCACAGAGGGTGGGGGTCTGTCCCAGGAGCCGTTGCTGTTACAATGAAGTGAAAGTCACTTAACAGCTTAAGGCTCACAGAAGGGGTGGTAACATAGTGTTCACTTCAAGAACATAGTCAATTAACTTGTTTGTAAGTTTTACATAGTAATAAAGTATCTTTCACAGGACAGATATAATCAATGGTTTCTACAGATGTAGTTTACAAGTTTTAATAGAAGACCCAAGAGTTTTTTGTACTTGGTGAAACTGTTGGATTTTAAAGTGTGGGGGACAAATTGGGGGGGGGGGGGTGTCACTGTCACTTGAGGGAATCACTGTTAGTACCTTCTTTAATATCCCTACACACAATCACACGAATCATTACTATATCAGTTTGGCACGTGCCAAACGAGCATCCCAGAACAAAGTGCCTTTGTTCACCTCTTACAGATTGTGAGCTATAATTAATATGCAACTTAGTCTTTGTCCAAACCACGTCATCTAAAATGACAATAAAGAACTAGTGTGCAGAGTTCAAAATAAATACAACAAACTCACAACTGTCACATGTCTGTCCGTAGCTTTTACTATACTTGCACCTGTTCCACAGTAAAAATGGAATGCTGGTTTCCCAGAAGTGTGTACTCAGTGATGGAATGTACCTCAAGTGCTTGATCATATGTTTCCTCTTCTGGAATGTAATAACGTCCAAGTGCAGGTATTAGCCCAGGCAACTGAGGGCATACATCCAGGCCTGAATTCTCAGTTACACTGAGGCCATTTTTATATCATTCTGGCAGCACAAAGAAGTTTTAATGTTGTCACCATGCCTCACAAATGTATATGAGAATCAAGCCCTCACTCTCACCTCAAGTCAAAGATGAAAATGAATAAAAATGAAGGACTAGTCACAAGGTATTAGTAGCCATATTAAAAAGAAAAAAGGTTTCACTATAAATCTTTGAAACTGATACCAAAGATGAAAAGTCTGTCCACAGTCAATCTGACTGGTAAAACCAACAACTTCAAAATCCGGTTTTATATCACCTTCCTCCTCCCAGATGAAAATAAAACCTTCAATAAATGCCAGGCTGCAGTGGTTAATAATGTGGGATATTTCTACTAGCTTTTATGGAGAGATCAATGAACAGAGATACCTTGTTTCATTGCGCTTTGCAGGTCATAAACGACCAAGTAATAACATATTAGTTAGGTGAATGGGTAATTGGGTCACTTCCCCCCCCCCCCCCCATCTTGTAACTTTTTGGCAGTGATCACACCTACCAATACTGTACTTGGATTTAGTTAAAGTATACCTATCAAGCAATGTGCCAAAATAAATTGGTACTTTTAGTCACACAGATTTACTTTTTATCAGTAGCTGCAAAGTGCTATTGTTCTTATTTATCACTGGTAGCATCCTCAGCGTTCTAGACCAAGGATGGGAACTTTACAATAGTAGAGGCACAACTCTTTGCAGGGCCAAGGGGTAGAGATAAATGTTTATGAAAGATTGTGATATGAAAGATGCTCCCTGATAAGGGACTGTGTTGGGAGTGTGAGAATTTGGAGATGTGCCCTGGAGGCAGGAGTTGGAAACACCACATGGCTGTGTGCAGCAGTTCACCAGAGAGACACTCTCCATGTTTTATTAAAGTTTTATTCCTGTCTCATTCACTGGTTTGTTATTTAATGAACCCCAAAATTGTTAAAGGGGTATGATGTGGAGAGGGAAACAAGAGGGTTGGAGAGTAAGCCCACCCTGCACTCAGTCTACAGTGGCTGCTCCTGTCCCTTGGGGTGGGACTTGGCTTCCTGCTCCAACCAATTGGCTCATGTCACGGAGTCATGTGACACATGTATCTATGTGCAGGCAGGGCCCCACTCCCAAGAAAGCCCTGAAACTTTCCTGGCCCTGGTGCCGCTGGATAGCGTGCCAAGAGCTAGGCTATGGTGGACCAGATAAAATGATCTGTCAAGTGAATGCAGCCACCAGGCCACCAGTTGTCCGTCCCTGTTCTAGGCACTTTCCAAGCAAGAAAAAGCCTTGGGCCCTGTCCCATATTGCTCACAATCTACAGACAGAAAAATAATCTGTCTGATAATGATCTAGTTAAGAGAGAAAAAATGGTCGTGTGGTTAAAGCACTGAACTGGGACTAACACCACCACACACGCACAACTGACTCATCTGGCTCCACAGCTTTTTGGCGTTATTCTATTAAGAAGTGACTACAAAGATGGAAAAAAGACATCTGAGATTCCTGATATATGCAGTTTCATTAGTTCTCCTGCCCCCATCCCAACCTTCTAGATCAGTTTCAAAGAAAAAAGTACAATGAAACTGATAAAAACCTCAGAGGTTGACCACAATTGTCCAGGGAACCTTAGGAGATATATTTTAACGGCTGCTTAATATGGGGTTTACACACTGGAGGTGGCCCCACATGCTCAGTGGTTTGAGCATTGGTCTACTAAACCCAGGGTTGTGAGTTCAATCCTTGAAGGGGCCACTTAGGGATCTGGGGCAAATATCAGTACTTGGTCCTGCTAGTGAAGGCAGGGGCTGGACTCGATGACCTTTCAAGGTCCCTTCCAGTTATAGGAGATAGGATATCTCCATTAATTCAAATCTGTCTACATTTAATTCAAATTCATCTTGAACTGTATTGTGATAGGTGTTGGGAGGATTAATTTATCTTTGTAAAGTGTTTGAAGACCAAAGCCAAGTATATATTCCATTTTTTGCCACTATATTTTTGAAAAAGCTAACAAATTTAAGCTCTGCTTCACAAAGAAAACCACATGCAGAATTATTATACAACTTGCGTAGGGACAAATCCTGCTCCCACTAAAGTCAATGACAGAACTCCTTGTTTATTTGAGTGGGGCCAAAACTGAGTGCACAATAAGCTGCAACTTTAAAGTAAACATATAATAAAACCTGAAAATCAGAAGCAGGACTCAAACTCACTTACAGATGATCTCTGGGAGGAGATGAGTCAGTGGGAGATTTTCCAATTGGCTGTTCTGTCTCGAGTGCCCCATTCCTAGTTACTCCTCATCCCAGCAGGCAACCACTGATACTAACAACTCCTTACCCTGACATGGCCCCTACTCTGAAGGTGGCTAGCACTGCCTCTCCCAGCTTTATGGGAGTGCAAAATTCCCCTACAAAAAAGGAATTCTCCACTGGCCACCTCCAACCAGAATATAGCCACTTTGTGCTGCTGAGTGACACAAATTGGCCATAGCAGATTAAAGAATCCAGCCCTCTGAGTCAAGATTGAGTGAAATGAAGCCTGAACTCATCCTGTTTTACCAGGTCTGTAGTTTGTGTGCTGTATAAGACTTGAAAACCTTGGAATTCCAAGACATAAGAGTGAGGAATTAAGGCAAGAGTTAAGGCTTTACTCTGACTATTTCTGTCTACATGAATACTTACATAGAGCTGACACATCTGTATCAGCTCCTTGGGGTAGTTTGACACCAAGTTGTGTGATAATGATTTAACATTTCTCTGAAGGGAGCAGTGGTTCAGTAAAGGAAACACCACGACATAAAATAAGGAAGCTAGAAAGCTGAAAGGATGCTCCATGCATAACAGTACCCATATCCTATTGAGAGTGGTGCACTACTAAAATGTCATGCTCTGAAGTAAATTCAAAATGGGCATCTTCAGGTGGGAAGAAAGAGAGGGAAGATGGGCAGATACCTTACCGATGATTAAGCAAGAAGTTATAAAAACTAGCAGAGATAGATAAGTCCAGCCCCACAGAAGCTTAAATGTGTTATAAGACAACTACTTCTCACAGATCTCAAAGCAGAAAGTGGGAAGGAAAGAAAGTACTGTACATCTGTAATTACAATTTCACAGACATAATAATCTCTAATGGCCCTAGGGTGACCACGTAGAAAGTGTGAAAAATTAGGACAGGGGATGGGGGGCAATAGGCGCCTATATAAGAAAAAGTCCTGAGTATCAGGATTTAAAATTGGGACATCTGGTCACCCTAAATGGCACATTCAGGCAGAACGTAGAGCAGTATGAGAAAATAAGCAGAAACACATATTACAAGGATATATTTTTTGTCATTTTGGTTGGCTTAATTTTGCTCCTAAGGCATGTTTGCCATGTATGTGGATGGCATGCTTTCAGCACAGCTATGTCAGATAGAAGAGGGAAACAAGGATGAAGTGATTTATCTGCAGATTCCCCCACCCCAATCGTCAGCCTTTTTGCATCACCTGAAAAAACAAATAGTGGCGTGACTTGTGCAACACCTTTATTCTGCCTCTTCCAATCTGCTTTGGTGAACGCCACCTTCTGCTAGGTGTTCCACTGTACTGGGTGTGTAATTGTTCATGCAGTGCACAATCAGAATGGAAACTAATGAAGTGTCTGGCTTGGCCCATAAGATCATTATGGCATACTTGCTGTGCTAAAGAAACCTAATGTAGCTGACTTTTATTCTTAGAGACAATTTGTCAGCACTTAGATGCTTGCAAAATATGAGCCTTCCAAATAGTCAAGTCACTGAAACAAATATAATCAGAATGAAAATATAAACAAATTAATTTTAAATCTAAGCCTGACAAGCCTTTATTGGTAAACAAAAAACAAACAAACAAACAAAAACCCTATAATTGCAAGTATGATATTATTTAAAATTGTTTGAAGACTGATCAAGGCTGGAAAGAGGATTGTAATTTTAACTAGCTTTGGTGTTAATTGATAATATTAATTATTCAATAGTAACCTTCACAAGTGTGTCCTTTCTTTTCTCATTCTCTTATAGAATCCTGGCAGTAAACAAAATGGGTCTGAGTCTGATCTCACACCACTTTTAAATATGTGAGAATTGCTCTCTCTCTCTTTTTGATGACTAAAGGCTTGATTTTGCACCACTGAAGTCAAAAGAGGTATTGGCTTCAAATGGGTTCAGGATCAAGTCTTAACTCTCTAGAGACTTTCAAGCTGTCAGCCTCCAGGGTGAAGCTTGAAAGAGTGAGAGACAGTCACTGGATCTTGTTATACCTTTGTCTGTTAGACTGAAAACACCATGATCAAGTATTTATTCACCATACAGCTACTTACAGACTGTGATCAAGTCACTCCTTAACCTTCTCTTTGTCAACCTAAATAGATTCAAGGAGCTCAATCTACCATTATAAGCATGTTTTCTAATTCTTTAATCATTCCCCTGGGTCTTTTCTGAACTCTCTCCAATTTATCAACATCTTTCTTGGATTGTGGACACCAGAACTTTATCCCAGCAACGGTTGCATCAGTGCAATGAAAATGTTATCTTAATTTTTCACTTTACTGAAAACCAGGTTTTCCATAGTAAAATATGGAAATAACCATTTTGATAATGATTTTGAGAATGTTTTCAACAAGGCCAATTAAAAATACCACACAAACACAACAAATTAAAATGTCAATATTAAACATATTTTTTTTCATAAAAGGCCATTGACAAAACAAAACACCACCAACTACCAACCAACCCCCCCACACACACACCTTTTCATATGAAAAATGTTGACCAGTTTTACTGTCAATTTGCCTCCTTCTACTATAGGCTTGTGCTTCCATCAGCCTGAAGTACAGCCCCATGCCCTCAGTCTAGAAGGGAAGGAGGAGGAGTCTTGAATAAGGTCACCACAAGGTACTCTGACCACACTCACCACCTTATCTTGGAGAGGAGGTTGTTTGTTTTCAAGCTCCAATAGTCACTGCAATCAATTTGACTCTCCCTTTACTCTTTTCCTATCTTCCCAACCTTACAGGTAAATTGGTGTCATCCAAAGAATTAGTCTCTTTGTAGATATCCTTCTCAAAGACATCTCCTGAGGCAGATCCCAGTCTCACAATCTCCATGGGATTTGCAGTCTATCAGAAAAGACTCTGAAGACCTGGATTCTCCATTTTCTTCCCACCCATAGCCTGCTCCATTTCTCACCTATATAATTTTTGAGGTTAACACACAGAAAAAGAACAGGAGTACTTGTGGCACCTTAGAGACTAACAAATTTATTAGAGCATAAGCTTTCATGGACTACAGCCCACTTCGGGCTGTAGCCCACGAAAGCTTATGCTCTAATAAATTTGTTAGTCTCTAAGGTGCCTCAAGTACTCCTGTTCTTTTTGTGGATACAGACTAACACGGCTGCTACTCTGAAACCTGACACAGAAAAAAACCTATTAGTTTTGCATAAACTAGAATCCATGATGGCAAGTGCCAGGCACATACACAGCCCCAGTAACTATCATCAAGAGTCTGAAGATTATGTGATTGTTGGGGAATAAAAGGTACTCGTCAAAATAGCTATGCTAGAATACATCCCTTTCTGTTTCTTGGTCATTATCCTACCTCAGTGCTCCCTACAGAAGTCTTTGTTGATCTTCAGATTAGTAGGGCAGAAGAGATGTGAATAACAAATGCAGCCAAACTGCACTGATCTGCACAGAATGGGAGGGGTGGAGGGATCTCACTTCATGACAGTACCATTCAAATGATTTACACGAGTGAACCAATTAAAGCAGCCTCCAAAGAAAGTTCACTCTCAGGCAATTCTGCAGATTACAACTGATGAGCATGTAAATTGCTCCTGGCAGCAGATTTAGATAATGATGATGCACATGATAGATTAGTGGTGACACCACAAGCAACAACTTGGAGTTCAAACAAAGGCTGTGTGGTCACAGGACCTACAGGATGGCTGGCTCCTCTCCCACCCCCATAGGTTCTATGAAAATAGCTCTAGTCTTAGGGCTGCATTGTGTTCATTTATCATCTTGCTAAATGGTTAGTGTCAGTATAAAATAGTAGGATTTAGAAAACATATGATCTGAGTCTAGTATTGAATTATTTGTATTGAACTGAATGAATAACATTTACTTACCACCATACATCTTGGAACTTAGAAAATAGTAGTACAGAAACCCCGGAATCTATATACAAGGGTAGAGCAGGGCAAATAATTTGCTATCAATAAGAAGCCTGATTCTCATTCCATTACACCAGTTTTATGCTATTGTAACATTATTAATTTAAACCATGGTATGATTTCAGTGGCATTATCCTGATTTAAAACTAGCATAACATTTGAGAATCAAGATCAGGGTTTCTCAAACAGGGGTCACCGCTTGTGTAGGGAAAGCCCCTGGCGGGCCAAGACGGTTCGTTTACCTGCCCCGTCCACAGGTCCGGCCGATTGCGGCTCCCAGCAGCTCCCATTGGCCCGGAGCAGCGATCTGCGGCCACCAGGAGCCGCGATCGGCCGGACGTGCGGACGGGGCAGGTAAATGAACCGGCCTGGCCTGCCAGGGGCTTTCCCTACACAAGCGGTGACCCCTGTTTGAGAAACCCTGATCAAGATCAACTTTTTTTTTCAATGAGTGTTGTTTTTTCTGTTCACAAATTGTCCATGAAGAGATAGCAACATTTTCAAATTTGTTATATTCACAAAATGTTTCAGTGAGTCATTCTTGTCTTGCTGAGCATTCATGTACTGCAATTATTTGTGATTCATGTTCTACTGGTCCCTTACATTAATACACAATGTTTCTGTTCCTTAACAGTTCTAGGATTATATGAATCCTGCAAAAAATTGAAACATTGTCGAATTGATAAGAACGTAAGAACAGCCATACTGGGTCAGAACAAAGGTCCATCAAGCCCAGTATCCTGTCCTCTGACAGTGGCCAATGGCAGGTGTCCCAAAGGGAATGAATAGACAGGTTATTATCAAGTGATCCATGCCCTGTCACCCAATCCCAGCTTCTGGCAAACAGAGGCTAGGGACACCGTTCCTGCCCATCCTGGTTAATAGCCATTGATGGACCTATCTTCCATGAATCTATCTAGCTCCCTTTTGAACCCCATTATAGTATTGGCCTTCACAACACCCTCTGGCAAAGAGTTCCAGAGGTTGACAGTGCGTTGCATGAAAAAATACTTTCTTGTGTTTGTTTTAAACCTGCTACCTATTAATTTCATTTGGTGGCCTCTTGTTCTTGTATTATGAGAAGGAGTAAATAACACTTCCTTATTTACTTACTCTATACCACTCATGATTTTATAGACCTCTATTATATCCCCCCTTAGTCGCCTCTTTTCCAAACTGAAAAGTCCCAGTCTTATTAATCTCTCCTCATACGGAAGCCGTTCTATACCCCTAATAATTTTTGTTGCCCTTTCCTGAACCTTTTCCAATTCCAATACATCTTTTTTGAGATGGGATGACTACATCTGCACGCAGTATTCAAGGTGTGGGCGTACCATGGATTTGTATAGAGGCAATATGATATCTTCTGTCTTATTATCTATCCCTTTCTTGATGATTCCCGACATTCTGTTCGCTTTTTTGACTGCCACTGCACATTGAGTGGATGATTTCAGAGAACTATCCACAATGACTCCAAGATCTCTTTCTTGAGTGGTAACAGCTAATTTAGACTCCATCATTGTATATGTATAGTTAGGATTATGTTTTCCAATGTGCATTACTTTGCATTTATCAACATTAAATTTCATCTGCCATTTTGTTGCCCAGTCACCCAGTTTTGTGAGATCCTTTTGTAGCCCTTCGCAGTCTTCCTGGGACTTAACTATCTTGAGTAGTTTTGTATCATCTGCAAATTTTGCCACCTCACTGTTTACCCCTTTTTCCAGATCATTTATGAATATGTTAAATAGGACTGGGCCCGGTACAGATCCCTGGGGGACACCACTAGTTACCTCTCTCCATTCTGAAAACTGACCATTTATTCCTACTCTTTGTTTCCTATCTTTTAACCAGTTACCAATCCATGAGAGAATCTTCCCTCTTATCCCATGACTGCTTATTTTGCTGAAGAGCCTTTGGTGAGGGACCTTGTCAAAGGCTTTCTGAAAATCTAAATACAGTATATTCACTGGATCTCCTTTGTCCGCATGCTTGTTGACCCCCTCAAAGAATTCTAGTAGATTGGTGAGGCATGATTTCCCTTTACAAAAACCATGTTGACTATTTCCCAACAAATTATGTTCATCTATGTGTCTGGCAATTTTGTTCTTTACGATAGTTTCAACCAATTTTCCCGGTACTGAAATGAGGCTTACTGACCTGTAGTTGCCAGGGTCACCTCTGGAGCCCTTTTTAAAAATTGGCATCACATTAGCTATCCTCCAGTCATTTGGTACAGAAGCTGATTTAAATGATAGGTTACAGATGACAGTTAGTAGTCCTGCAATTTCACATTTGAGTTCCTTCAGAACTCTTGGGTGAATTCTATCAGGTCCTGGAGACTTATTACTGTTTAGTTTATCAATTTGTTCCAAAACCTCCTCTAATGACACCTCAATTTGGGACAGTTCCTTTAGATCTGTCACCCAAAAAGAATGGCTCAGGTTTGGGAATCTCCCTCACATCCTCAACAATGAAGAGTGAAAAGAACAGTACAAAATCAGAAAGGCTAAGGCACAAAATGAGTTACACCTGGCAAAAGACATGAAAGGCAGTAAGAAGAGGTTCTTTAAATACATTAGGAGCAAGAGAAAGATGAAGGAAAAATGTAGTTCCTCTACTTAGCTGGGCCTGGGAAGGAGAGCTAATAACTGCTGGCATCAAGAAAGCTGAGGTGCTTAATGCCTATTTTGTTTCAGTCTTCACTAAAAAGATTATAAATGATCAAAAACTCAACACAATTAATATTGATAACCTGGGGGAAGGAATGCAAGCCAAAATATGGAACGAACAGATTAAAGAATATTTAGAGAAGTTAGATGTATTCAAGTCAGCAGGGCCCTATGAAATTCATTGTAGGTACTTAAGGAACTAGCTGAAGCAATTTTAAGGCCATTAGCTATTACCTTTGAGAATTCCTGGAGGATGGAGAGGTCCCAGAAGACGGGAGAAGGGCAATCATAGTTCTTATCTTTAAAAAGGGGAACAAAGAGAACCCAAGGAATTATAGACCAGTCAGCCTAACTTTGATACCTGGAAAGATACTGGAGCAAATCATTAAACAATCAAATTGTAAGCACATGGAAGATAGTAGGATTATAAGGAATAGTCAGCATGGATTTGTCAAGAACAAATCATGCTAAACCAACTTAATTTTCTTCTTTGATAGGATTACTGACCTATTGGATAGAGGAGAAACAGTAGACATGATGTATCTTGATTTTAGTAAGGCTTTTGACACAATTCTTTATGACATTCTCATAAGCAAACTAGGGAAATGTGGTCTAGATGAATTTACTATAAAAGTTGGGTACACAACTGGTTGAAAGACCATACTCAAAAAGAGTAGTTATCAATGGTTTGCTGTCAATTTGAGAACGCTTTTTTAGTGGGATACCACAGGGGTCAATCCTGGGTCCGGTACTATTCAATGTTTTCACTAATGACTTGGATAATGGAGTAGAGCATATGCTCATAAAATCTGCAGATGACACAAAGCTGGAAGGGGGTGCAAACACTTTGGAGGACTGATTTAAAATTCAAAATGACCGTAAACTGGAGAATTTGGTCTGAACTCAACAAGATGAAATTCAATAAAGACAAGTGCAAAGTACTTCATTTAGCAAGGAAAAATCAAATGCGCAACTAACTACAAAATGGGGAATAATGGGGATGGGAGTACTGTTGAAAAGGATCTGCAGGTTATAGTGAGTCACAAACTGAATATGAATCATCAACGTGATGCTGTTACAAAAAAGGCTAATATGATTCTGAGGTGCATTAACAGAAGTGTTGTATGTAAGACAGGAGGTAATTGTTCTACTCTACTGGGCACTGATGAATCACCAGCTGGAGTACTGTGTCCAATTCTGGGACCACAATTTAGGAAAGAGACAAGAGGAGAGCAAAAAAAAAAAAAAAAGTTAAAAGGTTTTGAAAACCTGACCTATGAGAAAAGGTTGAAAAAACTGGGCATGTTTAGTCTTGAGAAAAGAAGACTGAGGAGTGAAGGATAACTGTCTTCCAATATCTTAAGGGCTGTTATAAAGAGGATGGTTGCTCTCCATCCAATGAAGGTAGGACAAGAACTAATGGGCTTAATCTGCAGCAAGGGAGATTTAGGTTAGATATTAGGGAAAACTTTCTAACTAGAAGGATGGTTAAGCTATGGAATAGGCTTCCAAGGGAGGTTGTGAAGTCTTCATCATTGGAAGCTTTTAAAAACAAGTTGAACAAACACCTGTCAGGAATGGTCTAGGTTTACTTGGTCCTGACACAGTGCAGGGGACTGGAATTGATGACTTTTCGAGGTCCCTTCCAGTCCTACATTCCTATGATGGCTTGGATGGCTTACATAACTAACCAGCACATCACAACTAGTAGTTATCGTAGAAAACACAACTATAGAATAAAAATTGGTACTGTGTTGATTATTTACATAATTCATCCAATCAGCAAACAAAAGCAATGCTACAACATCACCACCAATTTAGCTAACTATAAAAGTATAAATTTCAAGTTTTAATTGTAAGATTCTTGATTTGGGATTCTTTTTGTTAATATGGTTGCATAAATCCAGGGCTGGATCAAAGTGATCCAGGATCTGAGATACTCCCTGACCTGATCCTGCACTGTGACTCCACCTTTCCCCTGGGGTAATGGCAGTGGCAAGGGCTCTTTCAAACAGAACTATGTTAACACAAACTAGGTACCTTTTAGTTTGCAATAGCAGGATCCACACAGGGCAATTAGCGCAAAACATTTTGGTGTGCTCTGCAATTCACACTCCCATAGTCTGAACTACAGCTCAGTGTAGACAAACCCTTACTCTCTCTGGCCTCAGTTCCCCATCTGTAAGATGGAGATAATAGCACTGTCCTACTTCAGAGCAGTACTGGGTTTACCATGGTGCCAGTGGCTCCCTGGCGCCGGGCCCACACTCAGAAGGGGCCCATAACACCTGCTTCCTCCCCTCTCACAGTGCTGCGAGAGGCCCTTAGAGCAAGGAGCAGCATCCTGGTTACCACAGTGCCCAGCCTCCAGCCCCCGAGAACACTTACACCCTCCCCCTTCAAGGCCCTGCCAGCCCCCTTCCCCGGGATATGATACACTGTATCAGGGCCCTGATACATTGTATCCCCCTCGCCACACCCAGAGACAGGCAACAACGCTCCAGCTCTCACCCTCTGCCCGCAGGCGCAGGGATCCAGCCTGGGAGCCGAGAGCTCAAGAGACCCTGGGAGCTGTAGTTCCTTGGCCAGCTCCCTGCCTGGAGAGCCAGCCCTGGAGCAGGGAAGGAACTACATTTCCCAGCATTCCATTGGCAGCTATCAACAGGAAAGGGAGGGGGGAAGCTGCCAGGGCTGGTGAAACCTGATGGACACCAGGCTTGCTGTGAATGGGGAGCTGGTTGCTAGAAGGGAGTGGCAGTGTGAATGGGGAACATGTATGCACAAGGAATAGAAGGCTTTGGCCCAGCCAGTGGTGAGTTGGAGCAGGTTCCCACCGGTTCGCGGGAACCGGTTGTTAAATTTAGAAGCCCTTTTAGAACCAGTTGTCCCGGTTCTAAAAGGGCTTTTAAATTTAACAAATGCTCCAGCAGCTCCCTGCTATGCCCCCGGCCCCAGCTCACCTGGTTCCGGCTCGGCCTCTGCCTCCTCCCGTGAAGTCTCCTCCTCCCAGCTTCCCGCGAATCAGCTGTTAGCGCGGGAAGCCTGGGAGGGCTCAGAAGGAAGCAGCAGCTTCCTGCAGGTGAGCTGAGGCAGGGGGCGCGAGGAGGGCTCCAGGCGCCGTGTGGCTCCGGCCTGGCCCCCGACTCAGCCCCCTGCCCTGCCTTCAGGCCGGCCCCCACCTTCGGGCCAGCCAGCGGCTCTGGGCTGGCCCACGGCTCCAGCCCCCGGCCCCCAACTTCGGCCCGGCCCAGCCAGGGCTCCGGCCTGGCCCCGGCTTCGGGCCAGCCAGTAGCTCCGGCCCCCGACTCCGGGCTGGCCCCCACCTTCGGGCTGGCCAGCAGCTCTGGGCTGGCCCGTGGCTCCAGCCCCCGGCCCCCGACTTCGGCCCGGCCTGGCCAGCAGCTCCGGCCCGGCCCCCGGCCCCAACTCCGGGATGGCCCACAGCTCCGGCCCGGCCCCCAACTCCGGCCCGGCGCCCACGGCTCCTGGCACCAACTCCAGGCGGCGCAGCCCCCATCTCCAGGCAGTGCGGTAAGGGGGGCAGGGAGCAGGGAGGGGGTGTTGGATAGAGAGCGGGGGGTGGATTAGGGTCGGCATTCGGGATGGTCTGAGGGCAGGGAACAGGGGAATTGAATGGGGGCAAGGGTCCTGGGGGGGCAGTCAGGAAGGAGCCGGGGTGTTGGATATGGCAGTGGGGGGCAATCAGGGGCAGGGGTTCCGGGGGTGGTCAGGGGACAGGGAGAAGGGGTGGTTGGATGGGGCAGGGGTTCTGCGGGGCCATCAGGAATGAGAGGAGAGGTTGGATGGGGCGGCAGGGGACAGGGAAGGGGGGTGGATGGGGCGTCAAGGAACGTGGGGGGTTGGATGGGGCAGGAGTCCCGGGGGGCTGGGGGAGCACAACCCCCTCCTGGGGTGAGGAGGTGGGAACCAGTTGTTAATATTTTAGCAGCTCATCACTGGGCCCAGCTATCCCCCTCAGAACACTTCCCCAGACAGGATTAGGGATGACTGCTGGCAGCCCCCAAAGAAGGAATTAGGTGGAATGAATGGACAGTGCACCTCTATCTGAAGCCAAGCAAGGGAGGTATGTGGATCCCCACCAGGAGAAGTTAAAATGATAGGTAAGGGAAGGAAGGTTCTACTAGAGGACCTGGGCAACTTTAGGTACAGTACCAGGCATGCAGGAGGATCTGAGTCATGGAAGCAGAAATTGACTTTTCCTTTCCAGATTTATCTAATATCCAGAAAGGAAATCTAGCACCTGCCTTCCAGATTTTAATACTCTCAAAGTTCAGGAGTGCTCAAGTTCAATTTGGGCTGCTCTCTATTATTTCATTTCTCTCCAATCAAATGTGTATCCACTGTAATTTGCTGTAGAGAAAGTAGGATAAACTTGAGCAACAAATGCTAGCATCTTTCCAGTGCTAACTAGGACTGGAATTGCTATTTTCAACAACCTGGGTTGTTGTTTTTTAGTTTCATTTGTTTAAAAAGAAAATGACAGTAATTTTGCATTGGCAAGTTCCCCACAGGAACTAAGGCCTTGTCGACACTGCTACTGACAGCACTGAAACTTTCTTCGCTCCAGGGTATGAAAAAACACACCCCAGAACGATGCAAGTTTCAGCACTGTAAAGTGGCAGTGTAGATAGTGCTACAGCGCTGGGAGCACTTTAACATTGGCTGTATTGACATACCCTAAGAGTGGAACAAAAGAACAGAAAAGGCACCTCAATTTTTCCTCATTATGTGGGACAGTCTTACAGTATGGATCCAGATATCTGCCAATCACACAAACAGAACTTTGCTGCAGTTCTGTAACCATGTGGGAACCAGTCCTGCATTCTGTGCACATCGAAAATGCCTACTGAATTCAGAAGTGCCTTGCTTTTGTAACCATACCACCTGAGATTTTCAGACCTTGTAAGCTAAGCAGGTTTACATTTAGTAATTGGGTGGGAAGTCTCTCAGAAAAAGTTAAGTGCTGCAGGAGGGTTTGTGTATTCACTAGGTAATGTGAGACCCTCCTGTTTACAATAGTAAACCAGTGCAGCATAGTTTTAGGATGCACTGTGCTCCTAGAGTCTAGAATAAAGTCCTTTGCTTCTATACACAGCCCATTAAAGACAATGAAAAGACTCCCACTGACTTCAACGGGCTTTGGGTGGAACTGGTTATACATGGGGCAACTCCACTGTCTTCATAGGGTCCCGGTCCCACAGCAGAGGGGGGCAGTGTGAGCTTGTTGCAGAGCTGCTGCTCAGGGATGAGGAACCTCCTGGCGCCCCAGCCTCCAAAATCATCCAGGCTGCACCTTCTGCATGACTGTGTGTTAGCTGAGGGGTGCATGGGAATTGGGGGCCCCTGCTGCAGGTGAGGGGCATCTCAGGTACTTAAAGCCATGGCCTGGAGTAGGGAAGTACTTTACTACAGAGTCTGCAGCTGTCTAGGTCCAGCGCTAAGGATTGAAACAGAGTCCCTAGTGCTGCTGTTGCAAGGTTCAAGCATGCCCAGCCTTGGAATTGCCACCCCTCCCGCAGCTAGTAGGTATAGCTGTCTAAGGCTGGCCTCTGGCAATTGGCCCCATGGCTGTAGCCAGAGAAGCTACAGGTGGCTCTCTGTCTACCGGGGGCCATTAAGCTAGAAGCAGATAAACTGGAGTTAACCTCAAGGAACCAAGGTCAGTCGTAGGAAAGGAATGTCAAGGGGAGCAGAGGAAGAGGAAGCAGGTCAGGCTTGCAGGGGGAGAATAGGACCCACTGGCTGAAGAGCACATCCAAGATAGAAGGGAAACAAGCATTGGGAGAGGTGGTGGTGACCACGTAATGGAATAGCATGTAGATGGGAGCAGAGGGAGAAAGAAAGCTGGTGACTTCAGGTTCCCAGGGGCTAAATGCTCACTGAGCCAGGGTTGGGGAAATGGGGTTTGCAAGTGGCTTGCTCAAATGGCAGGAAGGGTGCTGGGGAAGGGATTTGTCAGAACTGATCAGGCATTTGCTGGCTGCGGAACTTTATTGAGCTGAGGTCAGGACCATGTACAGTGACTGGTGAAATAGAGTGGTACTGGAGACAAGGCTATAGAATGTCTGAATGAGGAAGGAGATAAATCTGTGGGGAGTTTCCCTGTTCACTATGAAAGTTCTGCTCACTGTGGACACTGGTAAACCCACATGGATATATAGCTTAATGACAAAAACTGGGGGCTGAGAAAGCTGTGTATGGCAATACACATAGTCTTGCAGAGGTGCAGGATCAAAATGGAAAATGTCTCTGAGATTCAGTATCAGGTATACCATGGAGCCAATGGCACTGCCACATCGGGCCCACACTCGGAAGGGGCCCATAACAACGACTATATGGGAGCCCACAACTATGATTGGCGCTGGGCCCTGAAAAGGTTAATCCGGCCCTGCTTCAGAGAGGTGTTCTGAAGATAAATGATTATGAGGTGCTGAAATACTCTGGCAATGGGGACCATATAAATATTTAAGGCAAATAGATTTCTTGTCATTTTCAAGGCCCAATGTAACATTAGCTGAAGCTGAGCCAGTTGGATGCAGCAGGGAGATAATAAGGTCAATCCTGATATAAGCTGATCTAACTTTCACTGAAGTCAATAGGAAAGTCACCTGCTTATATCAAGGCTAAATTTGACCAAATTTTCCCCCAGAGCACAGGAAAAATAAAATCCTACAGGCAATCAGAATTTAAATCCACATTGTCCCCTGCATGAACACTCTGCGTGTTTCAATTATCTTTTCTGCCCTTTCAGTCTGTCCCATTGACAGGTTGCAAATTAAGCACCACACTTGAAAATTCAGCATATTTCAGAGAGAAAAAACACACACCTTTGTTGTGAAGATATTTGGCAATAGTTGCCTAAGTCAGCAGTAGATAACTCATTTGTCCATTGAAATCACAGCAGGAACATATGAAATGGTCATATATATTCCTCTCATTAGCTGTGAACGAAGAAAGAACACAGACATTATTATTAATATAGGAAAAGACACTGTTTTTAATACTGCAGAGCAATCAAGGAACAACTGCAAGTCACTATCCCCTTCCTGCTCTATCATGCTCCACATATCCCATTTGAGTATATAATTCTCTCTCTAATTTGAGGAGCTGTAACTTTTCAAGGACCAGTAAAGATGCAGCAGATGCTCAGAGAGGATGTGTTCTCCAACAGCTGGAGCATGACCCTGAGAACCAGGACTCCTGGGTTCTCTTCCTAGCTCTGCTAGTGACTCACTGTTTTACATAACCTCTTTATGTCTGGCTTAACCATCTGTGAAATTAATGTAATACCACCTGACAGAGAATGAGAGAGTTAATATTTGTAAAATATCTTGAAACCTTTGAATGAAAGGCACCATATTGGTGGCAAGTATGATAATTATCCGAGAACTCATCAAGTCAAGGTGTGTAAACAATAAATTATGTGCCAGTTCCAGTTATCTGCATGTCCAATCACAGTTCTACATTTCAGTGCCCAGGTTAAGAGATTTTGTGAGGGTTTTGTGGCTGTACCTTTTCACTACTACAGCACTGATTTAGGGCTTTTTATTCTCAGCTTACAGTCATCAATAAAGCTGGTTGAAAAGCAGAAAAAAACTGTCAAATATAACACTTTATAAATTTTCACTGGCATTTGTTAAATAATCTATTTGCCAGATATTATTTGACCAGCACTTGTAACTGTGAGATAATTTTATGCCAATGACATCAGCAGAAACTACTGGACACTCAGCAGTTTTTAAGAGCTGATGTAAAGCATTGCACAAAGGAAGCCATATGCAATGCAGGGCCATCTCCAGGCACCAGCTAAGGAAGCAGGTGCTTGGGGCGGCCAATACAAAGGGGCAGCACTCCATCGGCTATTGGGGCGGCCCATCCAGGTCTTCGGCGGGAATTTGGTGACGGGTCCCTCGGTCCCTCTCTTTCTCTTTGAGCTGCCGCCGAAGTGGAAGAGAGGGAGTGAAGGACCCGCCGCCGAACTGCTGCCGAAGAATGGAGCGGCGCGATTGAGCTGCCACCGAAGTGCCGCCGTTTTTTTTTTTTTCCGCCGCTTGGGGCAGCAGAAAACCTGGAGCCGGCCCTGATGCAATGCATAACTGTATTGGTCCTACAAAACCCAGGAACTATGCTAAATACTATTGAGCGCAATCTACTAGCACTTTATCTTTTACTTTTACAATTATACAGCCAGAACATTCTTGTGACAAGGAACCTAACTTTAAGACACACGTTTTTTTAAAATACTGACCCATATATTTTCACAAGAACAAGGAAAAGAAGAAAGGGAATCAATAGAAAACTGTCCTTGCTAAACATAGTTTATATGAGCAAGTTCTTTAGTATAGTTAAAGTTGAAAATTTTATGGGAAATAAACTGAAAGGGACATGATTAGTCAGAGGTAGGAATTTAGATTTTGTATTAAAAAAAAGAATAGAAGTACAAACACACAAAGGTTTTTACTTTTTACCTAGCCAAATTTATGAATTGTCATAAAATTTCAGTGTAAACAATTTTTAAGTTTGGACTTAAAACTGCCCTGATTTTTTGTCAGCCTAAATAAATGGTTTGATAAATCTATTATTCTTTGTATTACAATAGCTCCTGGAGACTCCAAACAAGACTCGGCCCCCTTTGTGCTATGCATTCTACAGACAGTGAGAGGGATAAACAGTCCGTGCCTTGATGAGTTTACAATCTATAGAGACATAGAGTGGGATGTGGATCAGGACCATCACCCTCATTTTCTAGATTAAAGGAAACTGAGGCACTGAGAGATTAAGTGTTCAGCTGAAGATCACAGACTTCCCATGACAGAGCTGGGAATCAACTCAGTTCTGCTGAGTCCTAGTTCAGAGCGTTATCCAAAAGCCTATCCCCCCAGTAGTACTGGACAAGATTTGACAAAAATGTTTTGTGAAAGTGTGATTTTGAGCGGTGGCGGGTGTGGGGGAATGGTGAGGTTGATAAAGGTGCAACCTTTGTTTCATCCTCTCTGGATTTCTGTTTCCCTGTATGCAGAATGGGACTAATGCTTGTCCCCATATATCTTCGCTGGACATCTTTTGCCACACATTTCTGATTTCAGCCTATGGTAAATACCATTTCCCTCCAACCCATTTTACAGAAGGAAATATTGAAACACAGAGGTGAAGTGTGGACCAGGCATGGGCCTAGCAATCTAATCCTGCATCTGACATGCTTCCTGACCTTGGGCAAGTCTACAACCTCAATTTTTAATATACTTTATGTCAACAGTGTGTTTCACATTCAATGTAAAGTTTATAACAACATATTTTTTTAGATATGATGCTGCCTAAAACAATATATTATTTACCAATAGCCCAATCTTGCAATTATTCTGCATGTAGAATTCCTACTAATGTCAAATGGATTTTTGAGTGCAGATCAGTTGTGAGATCAGGCCCTCAATGAATTTTTAAAAATGCAAAAAGTCAAGATGATTTAAAATGAAAATACAGAAAAACTCATAATACTGGATTTTCAATTTATTTCAGTGGCATGGGAGGATATTTATATGCTTCATCCAAAATGCATAAACTTACAAAAAAAGTCCTGTCGTGGAAAAAGTCACCCACTCATTGATTTTAGTTCACAGACTCAAGCCTGAGGCCCGTTTATTGCAATACATACCAATGCACTGGGGTAGCAGTCCGAAAACTACTACCCCTAGCACATGCAGGCTGCTTTTATTCCATCAAACTGCAAAAATAGTACAAATAATAGGTCATTTATGCGAAAATAAGAGTTGGGGTCTGTCCCTTTTCCTGGTAGCTTCCTCATTATTTATGAGAATTGGGTCTCCCCCTCCCTCCTCTGGTCATAGCCCATGACCGTATTTGGCAGGGGCCTGTACAGCTTAGTTTTGTTCAGGCCCTGGCCTGTACTGTTCTATGTAAAGGCCGTCTGTATAGTCAGCGTCTGTCAGAGGGTCTGAATTTGGGCCTTCGGTGTTACTTTGGCTGCCATAAAGCAGGCCACCTACTTCTTTTTCCCCACAATTTCCCTCCTCTGATGCCATGTAGGCATCACCAAGATTCGTTTTTGCTGGACACGGCCAAGAATCATGAACTGGTCAGCTTGGGAGTGCCAAGATTGGTGCCGGCCTGTTTAAGGGAGTAAATGCTAGGGGTACTGACACTAAGTGGGCCTACAAACTTTGCCCCATCCCCCATTGCATACCGTACCTCCCTGAAACCAGCTTCATTTTTCTCGGGCTGGGTGATGGGGAAGAGCAGGGTCTGAGAAAGGGGTGGGGGTCTTCAGACAGAAAACAAAGGACATTAGTTTAGTGCAAAGCATAATAGTGCGGTAGCACTAACTATAAATTGGTTACATGCATTTTTTTACGGATTTGAAAGGATTTGGTATGCGGGAGCCCACATCCTTTTAACCAGCCTGTATGCTTGGAAGGAGCACTGCGAATGTTTGCACTTTCACCCAGAAAATTTTTAAGTATGTCTTCATGGCAACAGATTAGATGGTACTTTCGAGGTGTCTATAAGGGCAGTAGGCCACACCTGATGTTTAAGATTGCTCCAAACGGCCGTGAGCTGGTCATTCAGAAAATCCCGAACGTTTGAACATGGCAGATCTCACTGCAATGCCCCTCTAGACTTGCTGATACTTAATACCATTTTTGTTAGCAAGTTTTCTGGGTTATTGCACTAAGGGTGGAGATAATATGTAATTTGAAAACTGGATAAGGACAGAGTGAACTTAATGGTCCCTAATGTGGCATTAATTACAGTTTATCGGTGTTTCAACACACTAACACATTTTTCCCTGTGAAGAATTATACCACATTTGTTGGCTAAACACCTTTACAAAGGGCAAAGAGGCACTAATATTAATGGTATAAGTAGGGGCATATTGCAATATGATACAGGCTAAATCAGAGGCTACTAATTGGCTAAGATTTAGAAAAATATTACTTTTCCCTCCCCACCCCAAGCCCGCCAAGGAGGAGAGGCTGAGGAACACCAAAAGTTTCATCTTCAGGTAGTTTTGGCTAGCTTCCGCAAGCTATTCTTCGAGATTTCGTAGTCCTAGTTCACTTAGCTATCCAGCAATGAGGCTGCAAGGGAGGGGTTACTAGCACAATCACCTTGCTTGGTTGGAGGCTTTATTATGTCCTCAGGTGGAGAGGTTGTTTTCTTAGCAAGATCCAAAGGCTCAGTGGGTTTGTCAGCGGACAAAGGAGAGGTTACCAGCTTTTTACCTTGTTCTTCACTTTTGCCGTCCAGAAGGAGCAACAACGATAGACAGATCAGTCGAAGAGCCATTTCAATGAAAAACATGGGCAGGTAGTCAATTCTCAGTACTTTACAGCGGTGTTGGTAATTAACAGGACTTAATAAGAGTCCCTTAGCATGGGGCCAGGGCAGTTCTCTGCTGATGGACCTCTATGTAGACCCAGTCTCCTGGTTTCAGTGAATGGCAGGACTGATGTATATAAAAAGACCTAACACATTTTGTTAGTGCCTGACTATTGTGTAATTTATTAAACGACTGTTTAGCTGAGCCAGGGCCAGCAGGGCACTGCCGGTAGTCGCATCGGGCGATTCTGTTAGAAATTTATGAGAGCTGAGTTTGGTTTTTTGATTTAGAGTGGTCTTTAAAAGCATTTGGCTATATTGATAAAGCTGCACACAACTTGTTACAATTTGTTTAGATATGCCAAATTATGATATAAAATTCCTAAACCAAGCTCCACAACAGCTTCGGCAAACCAAGAAACACCTTTGCCCAAACTGCTGCAGCAACCCATCCAAGAACCCTTACCATTTTCCTGGCTTTGTCTGCCCTGCTGCAGCCACAACTTTGGTTTTATTTAAAACAATTTAAATTTTGTAAAGCATTAAGTTACTTTAAAGATTAAATGCTAAATACCAAAATCAAACAACACTAGTTTACCTTGTTTGGCAAAAGTATTTTTTGGTTTTACAACCCCAAAGCAACATCAATTAATTTTAAACTCCTAAAACAAAAATTGTACACACCAGGAGTGTTTTTTTTAGCAAATTTGAATAACTTGTTTATAGTTAAATGATTTCACTTAAATAATCCTTTTGCCTGGATTCCTTACAGACACTCCCAAAGGAATGGCTGCAAAGAAACTAAATTTTTTTTTCTTTTATAATACCTTTTTTTTTTTTTTTTTTTTTTTTTTTTTTAAACATTTACGTAGTGTTACTGCTTAACTTTTTCCAGTAACTACAGAGTTAACTCTTTTACTTTCTTTCTTTTAACTTCCTTAATCAGCGGTTGCCTGCTTGTCTGGGCCCGATCCTTTTTTCTTGCTGGTTCACTTTTTTTTCCATGGGCACAGGCATTGTTTTACTACCAATTCAGCAAAGAGGGTGGCCTTTTTGGCTAACCCCCCTTTTATTTATTTATACTTTTTAGCTAAATTAAGGAGGTGATTAATTTAACGCTATAATATTCACTGAACGATTAAACAATACAGGATTACTGCGATAAGCCCTGGCCTCCTTATCCAGGCGAGGCCAACTCCTCAACATTCACACCAATGGGGAGGATTTATAAGGGAGTTCCTCGCACACACCCCTTTCGGCAAAGAGCACCAGCCCGTCCTTTAAAGGAACAGGGTAGGGTACCCTATTGCCTCCGGTACGGCCGGCGATTTCCAGGGACTTCCCCTCTCTCCGAGCAAGGGGAGGGAGCCTTTGGCTCCAAGAGGAAAATCTGGGGTAAGGTTTCGGTGGTAGGTCAGCCACACAAAGGGTTAGGAAAGGCACGGTCCCCGCACACCCTTCCTCTGGCAGAGAGCACCGGCCCATCTTCAAGAGAAAGGGATGGGATACTCTACTGCCCAGGAGTATGTGGGCGGTTTCCCGGGGCCTCCTTGCTTCTCGGCAGTTCAAGGGAAACAGGGGTAGGGTCACCTCACGGCCCACAGTCACACAGCACACCTACTTCGGGATATCTATTACGGCATCTCTCACCACTACCAACCTATTGCTGGTGGGAGCCCTGCCAACCCCCTCGGCCGCTCCGGGATTCCCTGGATTTCCGGCCTACCCACGGTAGGATCCAGGGATTCCTTGGATTTCTGCCCTACTCACGATAGGATCCACTTTTCCCAGGGTCACCCAGCAGCCGGTCAATCGTCCTCCGAGGGGACCAATCCCCGAAGGCCGAGCCACACGAAGCTAACTAACACAAAACAAACAAAACCCAACACAGACAAGTTACAGAACAGACACACACAAAACGAACAGGCGTCAGGCAAATGAGTCTAGCCTTAAAGGTTTGGATCACAGCGTGCCCTTACCTGAACCCAGAGCCTACGGGCAGCTCCCCACCGAAGCCCAAATAGAGACAAAGGTCTCTTACCTGGCGCCTGGGATCGGTGTGGAAGCGGTCCATGGTCCTCTGGTCCGGTGGGACGTCGAGTGATCCCGAACGAGCCCCCAAATTGTCGTGGAAAAAGTCACCCACACATTGATTTTAGTTCACAGACTCAAGCCTGAGACCCGTTTATTGCAATACATACCAATGCATTGGGGTAGCAGTCCAAAAACTACCACCCCTAGCACAGCATGCAGGCTGCTTTTATTCCATCAAACCGCAAGCATAGTACAAAAAATACGTCATTTATGCGAAAATAAGAGTTGGGGGTCTGTCCCTTTTCCCGGTAGCTTCCTCATTATTTACGAGAATTGGGTGCCTATTTGGGTGGGTTTCTTGATGGTTTCCGACATGGGTGGTACTTGGCACCAGTTGGAGTGTTGTTCTCATCAAGGTACATATTGTTTTTTCCGGGGTTTTACGGTTAAGGACATAGGGGTTTATTACGGGACCCCCAAAGATGATATATGATTGGCTAGTTTGGCAATTAGCTGGAACTACAGGGGAAGTTGACCTTTACTAGAAGCAATTTCTTCATATAGGCAGTTATTATGTTTCATAAACAAGCAGTTATTATGTTGCTGAAGCCTTTTGCATTGCTCCCTCCCCCTCCCTCCTCTGGTCATAGCCCATGACTGTATTTGGCAGGGGCCTGTACAGCTTAGTTTTGTTCAGGCCCTGGCCTGTACTGTTCTATGTAAAGGCTGTCTGTATAGTCAGCTTCTGTCAGAGGGCCTGATTTTGGGCCTTCGGTGTTACTTTGGCTGCCATAAAGAAGGCCACCTAGTTCTTTTTCCCCCACAGTCCACTGTTAACTTAAACTAAACCTAATTTTATTGAAATTCCAGTGTTATAAACGTCTCTTTCTAATTTAGGGATGATTTCATAGCTTCCTGCTTCATTGGGTTTAAGATACCTTGGTTGTAAAGACTTTCTAAGCTACTTTCCCTGACAAACAGTAGGTTATAGTGGAATAATTTCTCTGTAATATTTTCTCAGGCTAAAAAACCAAGAGATGTTTCTTTTCTCTCTTTTTTAAGACGAAATGCTGCCCTCGGATGACTTCAGTAAGTGCTGTCTATTGCATACCCATGGAAGGGGGAATTTATCACTTATGTCTGATTTTCTGCTATCAATAAGGTCCTGATCCTGCAAATGTTTGCGTCCATGATTAGCTTTACACATGAGTAATCCTATTCATATCAATGGGAGTAAAGTTAAGCAAGTGAAGGATCATCACCTAATATAGGTATTAGAAGTTTCTCTCTTCTTTCTTATTTTCTGTACCCTATTCTTCCAGTTGCTGTATAGTAACTAAAAATAAAATGCTAGAGAGGCTTATATTAACATGGAACACTATGCAAAGAAAGGATGATGACGACTATTTATGATGGAGTTGCACCTCAATGTCAATGTACAAGGATTCAGCAACCACCACAGATGAACACATATATGCAAGGTCAGACCAATGCAAGAACCACAAACAGAATTACCCAGACAGACATGATTGTTCATGACCATTGCAGACTGTTGTAGCCTTGTTTTGCACTGTTCACGATTATTACACAAAACATTATTGTGCTTTGCTTCGAAGCAGTTAACAGTGATATGAAAATCTGGCTTCACTTTGTCATGGGCTGTTGCTTCCCAGTTGCTGGGGCCAATGAGACATGCTTTCAAGTTTGACTTCAGTGTACCTTAATATTATTTGTACTGGCCACTACAGGCCCACCGACAGGGGGGGCAAAGGGGGCAATTGCCCAGAGGCCTAGGCAATTTAAAAGGGCCTAGTGACCCAAGGGGCCAGCAGCGCAGTGGGGTTAAGGCAGGCTTCCTGCCTGTCCTCTCTCCTTGCCACCCCTGGAAGCAGCCAGTACGGCCCTACGGCCCTTGGAGGGGGGGCAGAGGGTCTCCACGCACTGTCCCCACCCCAAGCGCTAACTCCACAGCTCCCATTGGCTGGGAACTGCGGCCAATGGGAGCTGTGGGTGGTGGTACCTGCAAGCAGCGGTGTGTGGAGCCCCCCGAACCCTCCACCTAGGAGCTGCTACCAGAGGGGGGGTGCCAGTCGCTTTCGGGAGCAACCCAAGTAATCGCTGACCCCCTCCTGCACCCCAACCCCTTGCCCCATCCTAGAGCCTGCATCCCGCACCCAAACTCCCTCCCAGAGTCTGCACCCCTTCCTACACCTGAACCCCCTGCCCCAGCCTGGGGAGAGAGAGTGAGGGTGGGGGAGAGTGAGCGACGGAGGGAGGCAGAATAGAGAGCAGGGGGCGGGGCCTCAGAGAAGAGGCAGGACGGGGGCATGGCCTCAGGTAAGGGGTAGGGCAGGGGGGAAGGGTCTTTGGGTTTGTGCAAATAGACAGTTGGCAACCCTAGCATGTGAAAGCCCTGGCCATGCTGGAAGAGCACGCGCATGCACTCAGTGGCTTGCTGGGCACCAGCCAGCGAGGCGCAGCACTGCTCAAATGTCAGGCAGATCATGTCCGCGCAGGAACAGCTTGTGAGTGCGTGGGGTCCATTGACTGTTCTGCCCTGGGGCCCGGAATTGCTGTCGGTGGGCCTGGGCCACTATGAGAATCAATGCCTTGCTTTAGCTGACCATAAAATATGGCCTTGGGTATTCTCCAGTCAACTATACAAACGAGATGCCCAGAGCAATGCAGCTTTTAAGAGTATACTTTGAAAGCCTGGAGCCCCAAAAGGGCTAAAGCCTAGAGACCCAAGTCCCAGCGCTTCCCCCCCAACCCCCATAGGCCTCTGGGCTTTAGCCCCGCAGGGGGCACCGGGCCTCAGGGCTACAGCCTTCTGCCCTCCGGGGCCCCACAGACACCCTGACACAGGCTCGCTGCCCCCTGGAGGCCATGGACCCCTGATTGAGAACCACTACTCTAAAGCCCTATGCTGATAAAAAAATATGGATCTTCAGCTGATCAGTAAAGGTGGTAAACGATACCACTATATCCGCATCCGTGGATAGAAAGCGGATATCCATGGATTTGCAGGGCTCTCTACCAATGAGTAATCTCATCACAAATTGAGGCATGCTACGACAGCATATTCCCTAGCAAAACTTCTCCACAGACTTGAGAGGAGCATTGTTAATCTTAATAAAAGGGTAGATAGGTGCATCCCCCAGCACAGGTTGGTATAGTATTACAGTTTTCATTAATTTGATTATGAAATTAAAATGATTGCCTGCACAAGGGATCAGTTATAAATTGAATGTTAATAATAGGATAAGCAACCCATGCAGTGACATTAGCAAATAAAAACTCCTTAATGAGTAAATCCACCACATTTGTATGGCCATGGAAACATTGCAGATTGAACAGCTTTCCATCAGTGCAGAACAGGATATATTTCTCGTCAATATCATGAAATACAGCCATAAGCATAGTTGAAACAAGGGATGGAAAAGAATGCGGGAGCCAGCACCCACCTTGCTTGATATCATTGGTGACCAGAAAGGGGTCTGATAATTTTCCACAACTCTGGCTATCATCCTACCATGGAAGGACAGAATGACAGAAATAAACTTTGCAGGGCATCCAAAGAAGAACAAAACTTTTGAGAGTCCCTCACAATTTACAGAGTCAAAAGCTTTAGCTAAGTCAACAAACACTATGAGACCACAAGTTTTGTCTCAGTCTTTTTCTGAAGCAGATGGACTGTGAAGATCATGTCTGCAGTTCCCCATCCAGACCGAAATCTCTCCTGAGACTTGGGGAGGATGGTTTCCACAAGACCGGTATTAAGTCTATTCAATATGATCCATGCAAGAATTTTTCCAGCAACAGAAAGTAGGGAAATGCCATGGTGATCACCACAGTTTGCCCTATCACCCTGTCCTTTAAATTTAAAGAGATGGACAATGTTGACATCCTTGAAATCCTGTGGTGCCAACTCTTGCTCCCAGATAATGCAGAAAAGTCATGTGAGCTGCTTTGCAGTGTGGTAGCAACCCTGCTTATAGATCTCTACTGGAATGCTACTGTCTAAGTGCTTTCCCATATGCCTTGTTTGATTGCTGTTATGGTCTCATATAAGGAGGGAATAGTGCAAGATCTTCTTTTAATGGGAGTTCTTGAAGGGCATTAATTGTAACCTCAGAAATGGTCAAAGGGTAACAGAGGGTATGTCTACACTACGGGATTAATCCGAATTTATATAATTCGAATTTGGAAAACAGGTTGTATAAAGTCGAAATGTATGCGGCCACACTAAGCACATTAATTCGGCGGTGTGCGTCCAAGTACCGGGGCTAGCGTCGATTTCTGCGGCGTTGCACTGTGGGTAGCTATCCCATAGCTATCCCATAGTTCCCGCAGTCTCCCGCGCCCATTGGAATTCTGGGTTGAGATCCCAGTGCCTGATGGGACAAAAAACATCGTCGCAGGTGGTTCTGGGTACAGCCTCACCTCCTCCCTCCCTGCATGAAAGCAACGGACGGCAGACAACCATTCTGCGCCTTTTTTCCTGGGTGGGTGAACACTGCAGACTCCATACCACGGCAAGCATGGAGCCCGCTCAGCTCAAAACAGCAGTCATGAACTGTAAACACCTCGCGCATTCTCGTGGAGTTTATGCTGAGCCAGGACCAGAAAAACGAGGCGAGGAGGCAGCGGCGGCGGCAGCTCGATGGGTAGCATACAGGGAGTTCAAGAGAGGTCATATTTCAGGGTCATTCTCATCAAACCAGGTCTAATATTTCCTTTTAACAAAGCCAAGAACTTCAGCAGCCATGTTCTATGTCATGTCCCAAAAATGTTTCCAGGATGTCTCAACATTCACTGAGGCTTTTATAACTCAAGGAAATGCTTCCATGATTTTCTGTTGAAATTCAGACTGTCACAGTTTTCCAGGCTTGAAATATTGATTTTCTTCACTGGTTTGAGACAGAGTTGCTTGAGAACAATGTGGAGAAACGTTTGACTTCTCACAAGTCTATGGTATGACCAGCAGTCAGCATCTCTCATGATGAGAATGAGACTGACATTGTGGAGATCTCTTTGCCATACAATAAGGTAACTGATTATATGTCAGTGTTATAAATGAGGGTGCATCCGAGATGTCTTATGCTTGTTGGCCTGTTGAAACACTATGGTGGTGATAACTACGTTGAACTCTGCACATTTAGAAAGTAGTGGCAAGCTGTTAGAGGTCGCATGACCATCTCCATGATGACCTATCACATTGTCCCATGATGCATAGTCACAACCAACCCCGGCATTGAAATAATCTAAAACGATCAGCTCATCATTATGTGGAACTGACCCGACAGTGCTATCAAACATTTTATAGAAATCCTCCTTATCCTCATCTGGATAGATCATGGTCAGTTCATATGCACTGATGACAGAAACCTAATGACCTTTAGCAAGGTTGATGCAAAGGGGCAACAAATCTGGGGGCTTTTCATGAAACTTTAAATTTAAAAAAATATTTTCCTCACTAAAACAAGTGTTATTACATATAAGGGTTGGACTTTTTTCTGCCATGGTATCAGGAAGAGAGGGGCAATCTCTGAGGTATCACGGACTCAAACCATTTAAAGCAATCGCTGATATTGCACCTAGAAATGAAGGGAAAGTTAGTGCAAATGATGGTACACAGGTGTAATGTGCTCCCTTCAGGACAGAGCAATTAAACGGTCAGTTGTATTCTGCAATTGAGGTAGGTGTGGTAATATCTTCTCCTGGACCAACTTCTGTTACTGGAAGATATAAGCTTTCGAGCTACACAGAGCTCGTCTTCAGGTCTGGGGAAGAAAGCAGAGTGTCTGAGCTTACTACAAATTGGGACAGATTGTTGAATAGAAGGGATAATGCATGTTGGAGGTCACTTGAAATGGTCAACTGGGGGTCAGATTGTTATGCATAAAGGTTTTGAAGTGGACAATTAAGGGTAGCAGGCAGTAAGATGTGTTACAAATTGTTGTAATGAGCCATAAAACCAATGTCCCTGTTAAGTTCATGGTTTCTGGTGTCTAGCATAGTTATGAATTTAAGTTTCCAGGCTTGTCTTTTGAAGGCGTTGTGCAGATTTCCTTTGAGGACACGTATTGAAAGATCAGATAGGGAATGAAAGCTTTATGAAAAGCGTTCGCCCACGGGTGATATGGTGTTTTTGTCTTTTATCATTTTTCTGTGAGCGTTCATTCGAGAGTATAGTGATTGCATAGTTTCACCCATATAGTTGTGATTGGGGATTTTGATGCATTGGATAAGGTACCCCACATGTTATGATAAGCATGTTGCAGTCTGCTGAATTTTCTGAGGGGAGCCTGGAAGGATGATAAAACCTGTTGATGAAATGACAATTTTCATGCTAAAAAAAATTGTGAGCACAAAACACTGACATTTTTTTTTTAAGTGCACAACTTCTCTGCTCAGAAAACAGACCTATTTTCACTCAGAAGCAAGTCTGGTTTTGTTTAAAATGAATAAAATTTAATCATCTTAAAACAAACCCCCCCAGTCCCTCCAAAAAAGGTAGAGGGACCAAAATGATGCAGAATAAATTGAGATATTTTCCTGATATTTTTGTTTCATGGAATTTCACATTTTGTATAGCTCTGAGCACCCCCTGTACCTGCTTCTACTTCCTGCCCTGACATTAGTTCCCTTTCTGCTCTTGGCTAGGTCACTTTACCTCTTTGGCCAAGTTTTCCTCTCTGCAAAAAAGGGAAATATAATAGATAATAATATAATAGATGTCTGCTTAATCTCACAGGGGAGTTGTGTGAATTAATTTGTTAGTGTTTGAAATGCAGTTAGAAGTTGTAAAGCACTATTGAAGTGCTAAGTACCATTCTTCATTTCCTTGTGCTGAATATGCAACAGAGATCTGCAGTGCAGGTGGCAGAAGAGAAATGTGAATGCCCATTTGTTTACAAATACGGCATTACACAAGACAAATATCTAACACTTCATATATTTTATGAACTTCTTTACTTCATTTACTTGATATTAATAATGGCTCTTGGTTCCAAAGAGTCTTCAGCAGCTAGTCTTAGTCTGATGAGATGTCTTCAGCTTGCAACAGTTTTTAAATTATCCTCAATTTGGCAAATATCTCATTCCTTACCTGGAGACTCAGTGGGAACATTTAGATATCAATTCCTTTGATACTCTTTACAAGTTTTTAATCTTCCTTGCTGTTCAAATTAATTACAATGACTAAATTATTTTTTCTGGCTTTGTTCCTACCCCCTCCTTTGAAACAGAAAGCTACTCCAAAATATGCTTATACTGGCTTTCACAAACCCTGACTCCTGCATGAAGCTAAAGTTGAGGGAGTTAATGAAGTAAAATTAATATTTTTACTTTAATATTTCACTTTAAATTTCTCTTCCCAGTGAATGTAATGATCCCTTTTTAGTCAGACATATTTTTATTCTAATAACAAGACATGCTTTACCCTGATAATTATGTAGAGTAACAAGATCAAATATACTATAAATGCCAGGAATAACCCCTGGACTCAGAACTGTACAAGGAAGACATCCCCCACAGGGGAACTATGATCTCTGGGGACACCCCCCACCCCCGTCTGGCCTATAGCCAACGGAAGGGAGGATCCAGCCAGAGAATGTAGCAGCAGCAGCTGTAGAAATCAGTTCAAGCAGTGATAGATGGACATTGATGATGACATCAGACCGCTTTCTGCAGTTTTCACGCTAAACATTTTCTCCCTTATGCTGATTGGCTGTTTGCTCCAACCTTTCCCATCTCCTCCCTTCCTTTGTTTTTCCATCTCGCTAATCCCCTCCTAACATTAACCCTACTGAAAGGATTTAAACTAACCCAAAGAAACTAGGACACTAACATGATGTTTGCTGGAACTGCCATTGCATTGTTTACTCTGCTTCTGTGTTATATCCCTTTCCCTTGCCTAAAATATGTCTTGTCTATTTAGATTGTAAGACTTCAGGGCAAGAACTCTCTCTCATAATGTGTTTACATAGTGCTTAGCTATTTTTGATTGGTTCTTAGGCATTACAGAAATATAGAAATGGCCATCTGTGAACTACAGTATTTAAATCTGTTCGCACAATTTTGCAACCACATGTTTTTGATTGTGGCGAGGGTTGGTACAAAACTTTCCTTTCACAGTTTCCTGACAATGCCAAGATGCAACTCATGTAGTTCCAGCTGTCATTACAAACTTCAAACTCTGTCCAGACCAAATTCTAAACGTTTGAGTAGAAGTCACCTACTACAAGACTGACCCAACAAAGAAAGTAACAGAACACCACTAGCCCCCAACTAAAACCTCTCCAGCGTATCATCAAGGATCTGCAACCTATCCTGAAGGACGATCTCTCACTCTCACAGACCTTGGGAGACAGGCCAATCCTCGCTTACAGACAGCCCCCCAACCTGAAGCAAATACTCACCAGCAATTACACACCACACACCAAAAACACCAACCCAGGAACCAAACCGCGCAACAAACCCCGGAGCCAACTCTGTCCACATATCTATTCAAGGGACACCATCATAGGACCTAACCACAGCAGCCACATCATCAGGGGCTCGTTCATCTGCACATCTACCAATGTGATATATGCCATCATGTGCCAGCAATGCCCCTCTGCCATGTACATTGGCCAAACCAGACAGTCTCTATGCAAAAGAATAAATGGACACAAATCTGACATCAGGAATTATAACATTCAAAAACCAGTCGGAGAGCACTTCAACCTCCCTGGTCATTCGATTACAGACCTAAAAGTGGCAATTCTTCAACAAAAAAACTTCAGAAACAGACTCCAACGTGAAACTGCAGAACTGGAATTAATTTGCAAACTGGACACCATCAGATTAGGCCTGAATAAAGATTGGGAGTGGTTAGGTCATTACAAAACCTAAACCTAATTTCCCCCATACTAATTTTCCCCCAGTGTTACTCACACCTTCTTGTCAACTGTTTGAAATGGGCCACTCTCATTACCACTACAAAAGTTATTTTTCCTCCCTTGGTATCCTACTGTTAATTGAATTGTCTCGTTAGATGGACCTCACACTTGGTAAGGCAACTCCCATCTTTTCATGTATTTATACCTGCTCCTGTATTTTCCACTCCATACATCCGATGGGTTCTAGCCCACGAAAGCTTATGCCCAAATAAATTTGTTAGTCTCTAAGGTGCCACAAGGACTCCTCAAATTAAAGGTGTGTCCCTCATTTCTTCTGTTTCTATTAAGAACTTCCAATATTCAAACCATAGTAAACTGGGACAGAGAAAGGAAAACATCTCTAGTGTAGCCAAATACTACAGTGCTGGAGGACTGCTTTTGGCACTAGTCATGTAGTATTTTTCATAATGCTTTCTTCTTTAAAAAGCCTAATTGTGAACTCCCACCTGTATAAATCAGAAGTAACTGCTGACTTCAACTATGCTACACTAATGGCAAACCAACGGGAGATCAGAAGCAGTCTCTTAGTTTGTGATGCTAAGAACTTGAGCCTGATCCCACTGAAGTCAGTCGAAAGATTCCCATTGACTATAATGGGTTTTGAATCAATTTTAAAAAAAAGTGAGAACATGTTTCTTTATTTAGAGCATCTTCTTGATAAATATACAGAATGCCAAGAAAGAAATATTCCACAATTCTCATTTCATATATGCCTTGATCACCAGGGGAAATTATAGTCTGACATGTTTAGTTGCTTATCACTAATACACCAGTATTTATTGTATTTATAGAATATGAAAACCCTGCAAGTAACCAAGGCCATCATTCAAATTCCTGTCACTGCTTAAAAAAAATGTGAGACACAGCAGTGTACTGAGCAATTTGGTGTTGCTCAAAAAGCCATAAATACCTACAGGGATTCTCATGATTCAGGCATTCCAGAAACAGAAATACATTTCTAACATATTTATTATCATTTTGTTTTTGCTCTAAACTTGCCCCCAAGGTTGTGGAGAGTGCAACAGATGCAGCTTCCTTTACACTGCAGGACTCTTGCACACCCTTTCCTTCACTCTACCAGAAAATTGAGGTACTTGGATTTTACTCTTAATGACAAGTCCCAGTTGCTAATCCTATAATTTATTAATAACACAGCTGTAGTTTCCTCAGTGTCAATTAGATGCCAGTAATTACTCTATCCCTTTTTGTGGGAAGAAATGTACTGTAGGGCAATACTTGTTTCCTCTTGAAGATTGTGTATCTGCCTGGGGTGTAGCTAATTAGTTGGGTCCAAATTATAATCTTAAATCCAGACTTCATATTTGAGGAAAGGGGTTGATTTCTTCTGACAGCAACTTCCACAATAAATGCTCGATGTGGCCACAACCTCCCCTGCTGAACTCAGGGCAGATCTCTAGTTCCACAGCTCATTGTCAGATGCTTTGACTTTCTAGGACCTGGTCTATCCTATGAAGTTAGGTTGATATAAGTCACCTTGCATTGCCCTATTAGTGCATGTGTCTACGCTCAGATTTGTCTTGGGCCAAAGTAAGTGCCCAATTATGGTGATGCAGTAAAACCACTTCCCCAAATGGCGTTGAGCCATGGTCGACTTACTGAGGTTGAATCAGTGCAAGTGTAGACACTGAGTGACATACATCAACCCTAACAGTCCTCCAGCAATTGCCACATCATGCCCCAATCCCTGAGACAGTGCCCACTCTGGTCACAGTTGTAAACTCTACTGCCCCAGGGTCACAGAGACCAGAAGCCCCACACACACACACACACACTTACCCCTGAAGTGAGATATCAGCAAAAATCACCATTGCCTGAGGAAAATATAGTGCCAATATTCAGTGCCATTGTTCTGTACTTGTACCCAGGGAATAGGGACTGAAATTTTATTGTTTTATGCAACCAAAATTCCCTCCAAACACAAATGCTGTTGAGCCTGATTGACCTAGAGGTCCAGCAGTCACAGACTTGCCACCCTTTGGAAAACTCCATGATAGAAGCTCCCTACAACCCCAATATTCCATAGGGCATCACGTGCCATGTACCTGCCCCTACCACTCCATGCTGGAGCGACAATAGGGACAACCAGAGCTTCACATACGTGGCAACCACAGTTGGCGTATGTGTAGCCAAAATGGACTGCATTTGTGCACTGATGTGGACAGAAATGATTGATGCCTTTCCAGTTTTAAAGTTCCATTCAGTTAATTTATGTTAAAAGTTTGCATTGGATTGCCTTTTTTATTTTGCACATTGTTCTTCTGCACCCTTTTTGCCACTCAATACATTTCTGTTTTTTAAAAATAAATTATCTTTATTAGTTCGCAATACATATTACAGAATGCACAGTGGTATTCAAAACATCCACTACTTGTAAACGTACACCACCACAGAACTCATACATTCCAGAAAACACCCAGTCATATGAATAAACATAAAGCAAGCACTGCATAACTTACAGCTTCAGTAAAACACACAGCCTAATGTTAATAAATGCACAGCAAGTGCCACATAATTGATAGCTCCAGTAAAACCACAGTAATATTTATAAATGTTCAGCAAACGCAACACAATTCCTGACATTCCCCCAAACCTTCAAGGTGAGAGCACAGCCCAGCACACCACATTACTGTGGCTGACCATTGAAGTGTTCTTTCAAAGCCCTCCTCAACCTCATAGCTCCACGATGAGCTCTTGTAATGGCCCGTGTCTCTGGCTGTTCAAAATCAGTTGACAGCCACTCCACTTCCACTTGGCAGCAGCTTTTCCCCCTTTGTCTCACAGACATTATGCAGGACACAAACTGCAGCTATAACCAGCAGGATATTTTTCTCATTGAGATACAATCTTGTGAATAAACACTGCCAGTGTCCTTTCACAATCTACCAAAAGCACATTCAATTGTCATTCTGCACCTGCTGAGCCAGTAATTGAATCTTTCCTTGGTGCTGTCAGGGTGGCCAGCATTGGAAGCAAGGACTAGGCTGGGTCCCCTAGAATCTCTATTGGCATTTCAACATCACCAATGGTAATCCACCAGTCAGGAAAGAAAATGTCCCTCATGCAGTTTCCTGAACAGTCCTGTTTTTAAAAACGCAAGCATCATGTACCTTTCCGGACCAACCCACACGGATATCGGTGAAACATTTGGAGTGATCCATCAACGTTGGCATAACCATGGTAAAGTAGCCCTTGCTGTTGATGGACTCTGTGACAAAGTGGGCTGGTGCCAAAATAGAGATATGTCTATTGCCCCACTGCTGCAAATCCATCCACTATGCCCTGCACATTGCTGAGAGTCATAGTTCTGTATCGGAGGAGACTCTTAATGGCCCTAAACACTTGCATGACAGTGACCCCCACTGTGGATTTTCCAGCTCCAAAATAATTTCCCAGTCCAGTGTTGCGAGCTGCCAGAGTGTGGTCGCCACTCACTTCTCCACTGTCAACGCACCTCTCATTCTGGTGTCCCTGTGCTTGGGCAAGCTCGGAGCACAGATCCAGGAATGTGGCCTTTCCCATCTGAAAGTTCTGCAGGCACTGCTCATCATCCCAAACCTGCATTTCAATAAAAAGAAGAACAGGAGTACTTGTGGCACCTTAGAGACTAACAAATTTATTAGAGCATAAGCTTTCGTGGACTACAGCCCACTTCTTCGGATGCATTTCAATGCGACTCCACCCATCAGTGCTCATTTCTTAGACCCAGAAGTGGCCCTCCACCATCCGCAGCTGCTCTGTGAACACTAACAACCTTGAATTGTTTTTCATGGTGTCAGATGGGGCACAGTGGGATACCTATCCATGGTGCATCGCACTTTATATGGACACAGGCACTTCTGGTGAGTACACACAGTTCTAATGCAAGCAACCTAGTACGCGAGCCCCCGAACGATATATTAACTTTGGCAACTGTGTGCCGACATAACTCGTGTCAGCCAAAGTTTGTAGTGTGGCCATGGCCTAAGAGGTCAAAGAGGCTGTGGTTTACAGTCACCAGGTAGAATGTTTGATACAACTCACAGAAACCAGAGATTTTACACATGGGGGAGAGATTAAGCTAGCTTCTGAAACCCCTTCTGATGGGCAGCCACTAGGAAGATGAGATAACTCATCTTGTTCAACAGTCTATAAAGTAGCTCTTCAGGCCTGCCTCTCAACCCCTCTCACACACAAGCCCCACTATGTATTTATAAGAATATTGTAATTCCCCTGCAGAATGCACTCCAAGTCCTACTCCACTGAAGTATTTTAGGACTGTGAACTCCCATCAATAGCCCTCTTAAGTTTCCATTTATCTTTTTTGCTAAAACATTGTTATTTTATTCATTTATCTTTTTTGCTAAAACATATGACTGTTAGTTTGGAGGTCATCTTGAGAAATAATATTTGGAGAGGAAGTGATTTAAGGCTAACTTTTAGAGATTTTAGGTACTTATTTAGGTGTATAAAATACACATTCAACTCATGTGGATAAACACCTCAAAAAAGAGTGTAAATATCTGATCAAATAAAAATTGAATTCACTTCAGTGGCATTTGACCTCACCTGTTCAATTTCTACAAATGTTTGAACAAACCTGTTTACTTGGTAGGTATGTTTGTGAAAGAATGTAAATTTTAAGTGCATATTAAAGAATATATGCAGGAGGTACATTGTAACTGAAACATATCTATTCCCACCATAAATCTGAATCTAAGTGTTACAGACATCAAATCAAAGAACAAAAACAGTATGTAGCCTATGTGACCACCCAAAACTAACCAACATGGTTCAAAAATTTGAATGTAAAACACTCAAAATGAACCAAAGAGCTTACAGACCCAAATTCTTTCTAGGTAATTTGGCAAATAATTTTGAACAATTAATTTCAATAAAATATTCTTCTGTTTTTGAAAAAAAGTTGGCAAAAGGAATAAAGGGATTAAAGTAGTCAACTACAGGATAAGTTATGCATTATTCACTTAGCTTAATTCATGTGCATAATTCCTCACAGATATCAGACCAAATAATTCCACATATTCATTTGCTTATTCATTTTCATACATAATTACTTGATTTGCACATGGATTAGTGGTAATTGTAAATACTAATTGGATACAGACATGTGTGCATATTTTGTGTATACATATAACCGGCACTTTTGAAAATCTGACTATCTTTAGGTATGCAGTGTTGTTGTAGCCATATTGGTCCCAGGATTTTAGAGTGACAAAGTGGGTGAGGCAATATCTTTTATTGGACCAACTTCTGCTGGTGAGAGAGACACGCTTTCAAGCTTCTTTGGGTCAGACCTGTGTAAGTTTAAAAACTTGTCTCTCTCACCAGGAGAAGTTGGTCTAGCAAAAGATATTAGCTCACTGCCCTTGTCTCTCTAATATCTTTAGGTATAAAATATATACTTTTTGTACCTAATTTTAATACTTTGACAAAGTCAAAGTAAGGTCAAATACTGATAGTAAGGGATGACCTTATGTAATTGTAGAGTAGTATTTGTGACTTTCTGCTTCTTTGGTGATAAGGCAAAAAGCAAGAGCCTGTATTTGAATCCAGATTTTATTTTGATCAATGTCAGATAATTCATTTCACTACTCATCTGAGATGGGATGTACAGAATGGGATGTCAGGTGACCTTTTACTTTTTTTCTTAGCAGCTGCCATCCTACTTTCCTGCAGCAATAGATCTGCTAACACAAGTCAGGCATTCCTATCTAGCTTTATTCTGGAATTTTTTCATTTAATTAACTTCTTGTTTAGATAGAAAGATAAGAAAATATACTCAGCAGTTAGAATTTTTGTAGCCTACTATATTCAGTAGTTTGTTCTTATTTTCAGTTTCTTTAACTACTAGTGCAGCAGCAATTTCATCAATCCAGTTTGTATGTTTAAACAAGAACATGAACAAATTTTCTTTGCAAGCTAATCCTCCAACGAGTGCCAATGTAGATCTAAGACAAATAATTTTTTATGTAATTTCATTGCCTTGCCCTAGTGCACCAAAGGGGAGAATTAGGCACAATAAAGCTTAACCACACATTTTCTAATGATTAGGAAGTTTTTATGTGATACGTGAATTCAGTGTCTTTGTTTTCAAATTTTCATAAAATCATAGAATATTAGGGATGGAAGAGACCTCAGGAGGTCATCTAGTACAATCCCCTGCTCAAAGCAGGACCAACACCAACTAAATCATTCTAGCCAAGGCTTTGTCAAGCTGGGCCTTAAAAACCTCTAAGGATGGAGATTCCACTACCTCCCTAGGTAACCCATTCCAGTGCTTCACCACCCTCATAGTGAAATAGTGTTTCCTAATATCCAACCTAGACCTAGACTCCCACTGCAACTTGAGACCATTGCTTCTTGTTCTGTCATCTACCACCACTGAGAACAGCCGAGCTCCATCCTCTTTGGAACCCCCCCTTCAGGTAGTTGAAGGCTGCTATCAAATCCCCCCCCACTCTTCTCTTCTGCAGACTAAATAACCCCAGTTCCCTCAGCCTCTCCTTGTAAGTCATGTGCCCCAGCCCCCTAATCATTTTTGTTGCCCTCCGCTGGACTCTCTCCAATTTGTCCACATTGCTTCTGTAGCGGGGGGACCAAAACTGGACGCAATATTCCAGGTGTGGCCTCACCAGCGTCGAATAGAGGGGAATAATCACTTCCCTCAATATGCTGGCAATGCTCCTACTAATACAGCCCAATATGCCATTGGCCTTCTTGGCAACAAGGGCACATTGCTGACTCATATCCAGCTTCTCGTCCACTGTAATCCCCAAGTCCTTTTCTGCAGAACTGCTGCTTAGCCAGTCGGTCCCCAGCCTGTAGCAGTGCATGGGATTCTTTCTTCTTAAGTGCAGGACTCTGCACTTGTCCTTGTTGAACCTCATCAGATTTCTTTTGGCTCGATCCTCCAATTTGTCTAGGTCACTATTCCTACCCTCTAGTGTATCTAGCTCTCCCTCCAGCTTAGTGTCATCTGCAAACTTGCTGAGGATGCAATTAATCCCATCATCCAGATCATTAATAAAGATTCAATATGACCCATGAGTATTTATAATGAAACCAGCAGCAAAATACAAAAAACATCAGAGTAAATGTCTTGTATCCCCTTGTGATAGGATATCATCAAATGGAAAAACCTGTCAACTCACAAGAACTGACATCTTTACTTTTTTTCCTATTTTGCTCTGCTCTGTCATTTCTGTACTCCAGCCCTAACACAACAAAGCACTTAAACATGTGCATAACTTTAAGTACATGGCTAATCCCATTGATTTCAAGGAACTAGTCACATGCTTGATTGAACATCTGTCTTGGAAACCCTGATTTCTCTAGGTATGTCTGCCTGTGTAGAAAGCCTAAAGGCATCAGAAAAATAAACGTACTGCCAAAATGCTGAAATTTGATAATAGTTATTTCAAGTATTTCTAACTGGATGAAAACTAAGGTATAGTTAATTTTGTAGATTCATTTTCATTTCTTTCCAATTAGTATATAACCATCAACTTTTTTATATATATACAAAAGTTTAATTTTACTTCATTTCAGTCTTGTACTTTCTGTTTTTGCAGCTTCCACATTTCATAGTCAGTAAAAAGGCCAAAAAAGGGAATTTCCAGAAAAATGGAACAATCTGTTTCACAGGTCAGGCCAGCCACCAGTACAACAGCAGGCAGCCTTCCTGCCAGGCAGAGAGCCCAGGAGCTTGTCCATCAGGGTGCCAGCAAGCCATGCAGCTGTCCTGTCAGGCTGGGAGCTGAAAAGCGAGGGAGCCCAGGAAGCCAGACATCCCGCCAGCTCACCAGGCAGGGATCCTGTCCACCTGGCGAGCCATCAAGCTGAGTAGCCTGCCTGGTTTCCTGCCAGCTAGCCCACCTGCCTGGTTTCCATCAAAACTTTTGACAGAATCAAAATGTTCCCACAGAACATTTCAAATTTGTTGAATCAGCATTTTCCAACGGAAAAAAATGGTTCCGTCCGAGAATATTCAACCACCTCTAATATTCAGTAATGGAAGCTAATTTAGTTTTAAAAACATCAGTGAATCTGCCACTTCTCCACTAGGGATTCTCTCACCCTTGTTATCCTGTGCGTTAGTTTACTTTCCCTCCTCCCTTTGACAAGTCCTTCAAATAGATTCGGAAAGATAAAAAGCACATAATCTAGCATATGGTGCTGTTCCATAATAGTTCTACCACATGCAAGCTTTCCAGTTTGAATTCCTTTCAGTCAATCATACCAGTCAAAGAACTGTGATTTCATTCCATTTTGCATAAAAAGCAAAAGAAAGTCAGACACATTACAATATGTCGTTGGTCCGATAATTTTCAATATAAAACATTTAGAGATGGAACTAATCCAAATTGGAACCCCAACTTTGGGAGGGTTGTCAGGAGGTTTCATACATAGATTTTTGGTCCTATTAATTTTACTTCGTACTTCCACAGTCACATATTTAGAGCATATTCAACTATGAAGTTCTACAACAAAATAGCAGCACAAAGCACATCTGTAGCTATAAGTGATATCTGTATTTATTAACATTATTCCATAGTTGAAATTTAGGGGAAATTTCAAAGTGTGCATGTGCAAAATAAACCCATTTTCAAGTCCCTTTATAGCCCCATTACTTTTATTCAAATTATTTGAAAAAAATGGTGAAGAACAGCACTCTGTGATGACCACCCACTGTGTATGCTTCAAATAGAGTCTTTTTCTGGAGGTACACTTTAGAATAATGACCTGTAGTTACATTGCAATTACAGTGAGCACTGTGGCTAATCTTTTTGATAATTAATTACACTAATAGAAGCAGAAGTTAAACTACATAACTGACTATGCATTACCTTTTTTTAAAAAAAACCAACATAAACAGCAATAGTAAAAAGAAAAAAATAGTAAAAGTTGTGTTAGCCGGCACTTTACCAACCAGAAAGCTCTAGAAACCAGCATTTCTGATATCTCCCAATACAAATCTTCAATAGGGTTGCCAGGTGTCTGGTTTTCAACCGGAAGGCCCGGTTGAAAAGAGACCCTGGAGACTCCGGTCAGCACTGCTGACCGGGCCAGGAAAAGTCGGGTTGGTGCAGGGCCAGCAGGCTCCCTACCTGGCTCCGCGTGGCTCCCTGGAAGTGGCGACATGTCCTTGTTGCTCCTAGGTGGAGGAACGGCCATGGTGGCTCCATGCACTGTCCCCCACCCTGCCCCGAGCTCTGGCTCTGCAGCTCTCATTGTCCGGGAACCGCGGCCAATGGGAGCTGCAGGGGCAGCACCTGTGTGCAAGGCAGCATGCCTGGCCACGCCTCTGCCTAGGAACAGCAGGGACATGTCTCCGATTTCAGGGAACCGCCCAAGGTGAGTGCTGCCCAGATCTATCACCCCAAAACCCCTCCTGTACCCCAACCCCCTGCCCTGAGCCCTCTCCCGCACCCAAACTCCCTCCCTCCATTGGTAAGTATAACTCTTCGTTAACAGGAATTTTTGACTAATTGGCACCCCCCCATTCCGCCAACATGCTGGATAGCAAAGTTTTTCCTGTGTAAGCTATACATACATCAAGAACAACAGGAATAGATAGGTTTCGATATCTGCAATATGAGTTTATATTTTCATTAGAACTTTCAAGTTTTGCATTTCCTGACTTTTTTAAATGTAGTTTTTTTTTAACTGAAATCATAGCCACACAAATCTGACTAAAAGAATCACACATTTCCAAGATACGTTCAACTTGATATATACATTCAGTGTAGGCACCAATCCAGCAAAGTACTTAAGAACATGTGTAACTTTAAAATAAATGGGACTATTCATGTGCTTGAAGTTAAGCAGGTACTTAAGTACTCTGCCGGACCAGAGCCCAAATCTTGGACTTGTAGCTTTCCTTTTGTCATAAACACACATGATCTGTATTTGTAAAATGGTACTCAGAGTTAAAAAAAATAAAATATTATAAATGATGCAATAACAAAATCAAGTCTCTGGTAATACTCAGCACTGGGATGTTTACACTAGTAAATGCACAGGAGATGTGGGATTTCCAGTAGTGCTCAGTATTGGCCTAACTGATCCAGTTGAAGTCAATAAGCACTTTTGAAAATCCTGTCTACATTGGAACTTCATTGGCAAAACTTTGTCGTTCAGGGGCGTTAAAAGAACACCACCACCCCGAACGACAAACCTTTTGCCAACGAAAAGCACGGGTGTGAACAGCACTTTGTCAGCAGGAGCACTCTCCTGCAGACAAAGCTGCTGCCGCTTGTGTGGGGTGGAATTTTTTTGTCAGCAGGAGACCTTTCTCCTGCCGACAAACAGCAGCTACACTGCGCGCCTTTTAGCAGCACGGCTGTGGCGGCACAGCCATGTCGCTAAAAGTGAGGTAATGTAGACAAAGCCTTAGTTGTTTCAAGGAAATTAAAAGCTCTGGTAAGCTGAGCAGCACCAGAGCAAGGATCTTATAGGCTCTACTGGTACAGAGAGCAGGTTATTTCATTTTCATTTTCATTTTCTTTCAGAAACTGCTTGAGCACAGTGTTGCTGCCTAGTGTCTTCCTTCACATACACTAACTCAATCATGTTACCCATAGGCGTGCACAGCCCATTTCATTAGGGTGTGCACCCAGGGAGCCCCGTCCTAGCCCCGCCCCCATCCACTCCCTCCTACTTCCCGCCCCCTGACTTCTCTCCTCAGAACTCCCAACCCCCCCTGCTCCTTGTCCCCCCCTGACTACTCCCTCCTGGGACCCCTGCCCCAAACTGCCCCCCAGGACTCCACCCCCTACCTAAGCCTCCCTGCTCCTTGTCCCCTGACTGCCCCCCTAGGACCCTACCCCCTACCTGTCCCCTGATTGCCCTGACCCTTATCCACACCCCCACCCCCAGACAGACCCCCGGGAATCCCACACCTATCCAACTGCTCCTCACCCCCTGACAGGACCCCCAGAACTCCCAACCCATACAACCGCTCTCCACACCCCTGCCTACCCCAACCCCTCTCCACACCCCTGCCTCCTGACAGCCCCCCCCCAGAACTCCTGACGCATCCAACCCCCCCCCAGCTCCTTGTCCCCTGACCACCCCCTCCAGAGACTCCCCCCACTAACTGCCCCCCAGGACCCTCCTTGCTCCCTGTCCCCTGACTGCCCTGACCCCTATCCACCCCCGCCCCCTGAGAGACCCCCAGACTGTCTCCCATGCCCCATCCAATCCCCCCTGTTCCCTACTGCCCCCTCCAGAGACCCCCCCACCTCTAACTACCACCCCGGGATCCCACCCCCTATCCAACCCACCCTGTCCCCTGACTGCCCCCACCCCATATCCAATCTCCCTGCCCCCGGACCCCTTACCATGAAATGAGGCTCCTAGCCTCCCCCCGGAGCCAAACACTGCCCCGTGGGAGCGCACAGCCACGGCCCCTGGAGCGCTGCGCACGTGCGGTGGCATGGCTCCAGGGGAGGGGGGGAGCGTGTCTGATTCCCCGCGGAGCCCCGGCCCCCAGAGCGCTGTGCGCGGCGGCATGGCTTCAGGGAGGGGGGAGCACGTCTGCCTCACCACAGAGCCAAATGCTGCCCCGCAGGAGTGCGCAGCCCTGGCCTGTAGAGCGCTGCGCGCGCGCAGCACCATAGCTCCAGGGGGGAGGAGGCAGGGGAGGGGCCTGCGGCTTGCTGCATTCAGCCAGGAGCGCGGACCACGCGGCTTGCCGCGCCGGGAGAGTGGAGCCTTTTGCCCACCCCTATGATGTTACCCCCATTCTTAAACAACTCCACTGGTCTCCCACTGTGACAGAATACTCCTGTATTCACACGCTGCACACTTTCATTTGAAAACTCATAATTTGCTGGTCAGTATTGTCCTGGTAAAATATGTGTGTCAAAACTGTATGTGAAGTTATAAGATTTCCCTGCATGAAGTTATTAACACATGTTCCAAACCCCACAACATTGCCCAAGCAGAAGTGGGCACACAGGTCTGTCCTAAACAAAGAAATGTTTGCTTGCCTTCATTTGCATTTAAGCAGCAAACAGAGTCATCAAGCAGGAAGAGAAAACAAATGAAGTTCAAACAGGTGAAAAACGGATGTAACTGCTATTTAACTCTAGGTCTTGGGGAAACTGTATGACAGGTACTACACAAAATAATATGGTATAGCTATGGGACAAATATTTTATATCCTGCTGTTAAAAAGAGACTAGAGTTTTGCATTAAAATATTTTTTTAAAATGCCATATGAAAGCCACTATCTTAAATATCTAAAAGTAGGTCATGGAATGTTGAAGACCAAAGGAGCCAATAAATACAAATGGCACAAAGAATAGAAACACATCAGATAAAATTTTCAAAAATGACCCATTTTCAAAATTAACATAGGCATTTAGGAACCTAAATCACATATAAAGTCAATGGGATTTAGGCTGTGTCCTAGGTGCCTAGATCACTTTTGAAAATGGGTCTTAGGTTAAGTCATTTGTTTTGTTTTCCCCCCCTCCAAAGTACAGCTATTTACCCACTATCTACACTGAACACCTGCAGCCACCCTTTAATAAGAGGGGACTACAGCATTCAAATTATACTTAACCATTCCAAAACGATTATGTAGAAGTGAGTGCCGCTATGGAAGATAAAAGCAAGATAGGATTTTGTGGTCATCGACTCAATCAAAGCAGTCCTTTGTCATCATTTTGAGATGGACATTAAAACACAATCCAACCCATGAATTCCACCACTCTAGAGTTAATGGGAATCTTTTTTATAGAGGAAGCCTATTCACATTTTAACAGCTTTCCCTAAAAATGTCTTAGAAAAGAGAAAATGTCTTAGTAAAAAGAAAATGGATTAAAGCTACGTAACTCTGATGATGGTATTCTATGTGCTGCAAACCAATCCATCTAGGTTTTGTAAATCTGTTGAAACCGCTCTGAACACAAATGGAATTTTTGACTAGGGGAGCTGTAGGGCTAAGGTACCATGGAAAGTGTAAAGGTCAAAAAGACCTAATAATAAAAATGCATGAAAAATAAATTCTCTGTCATAGATTAATGGTTAAAAAAAGCTTCAAAAAGCCATCATAGACATTCAAGGTATGTTGAGTTATGCTTGCTGTCAGGGGCAGCTCCAGGCACCAGCGCACAAAGCGCGTGCCTGGGGCAGCAAGCCGTTGGGGACAGCCTGGCAGTTGCTGTGGGGGCGGCAGTCAGGGACCTGGTCCCGCAGCTTCGGCAGCAATTTGGCAGTGGGTACGCCAAAGCCGCAGGACCGACGGACCTCCCGCAGGCATGCCGCCAAATCCGCATTACCAGCGGACCTCCCACAAGGGCGCCGCCGAAAGCCGCCTGACTGCGGTGCTTGGGGTGGCAAAATACATAGAGCCGCCCCTGGTTACTGTATTTAAGACTATAATAAAGTAACTTCATGAACTCTAAAGTAACTTTATGAAATGACAGAAGTCATTCTTTCAATTATGAGCCCACTCCTACAAGGCACTGAATGCTTGTACCTAAGAGAGAGGGTGGAGCTTGCTCTCTCTCTCCAGAGCCTGAAATGCAGAGCAGGCTGGGGAAACCATGGAGATAGGACTGTGGTAAAATGTGCCCCTAGAGGTGCATGAAGGGAGAAGCCCCTGATATCGCTCAAGTGCAGGGAGAGCAATTATTCCTGGCCCTTCCATGGGATATACAAAGGAGGAGAAGTATGAATGCAGGGGACTGAACTAGAAGACTTCTCAAGGTCCCTTCCAGTCCTATGATTCTATGAATACTACAGAAGTAAGAGGAGACAATTCCCTAAAGGACATATGGTCTAGAGTGGAATGAGCTCAAGTCTTGAAGCCCAGAACTCTTAAGTAGCAGAGATGAGAATAGAACTTAACGCTTTGCACTTACACACCTCTTTAGAAATATTAGTTACACTTACATCCCTATTAAGTAGATAAATATTATGACCATTTTACAAATGAAGAAAGAGAGATCAGGAAGAGTAAAAGACTTGCCCAACATCACACAGCTAGTAAGTCTCAGAATGAGGTCAGAATTCTGCCCTCTAGTATCACCAATGGCTTTTTTTTAACTGGGCTTAAGCAATGGCATAGGGACAGCAAAAAGTCAACAACAAAAATAATTCCATACTATGGAAACAACATACTTCAATGTCAGTCCAAACAAATACTCTGAGTCCATAGTCCCCAAACCAATCACTTAATGAGCAGCTATTCAATACTTTGTTTTCTTCTCATTGTTTAATATGTGGCCCCAGGCCTTATTTACTGCACACTGTCCAAACCCTGCTGTGAAAACAGAATTATTAATTTTACTTACACTGGTGTCAGGACTGAGATCCCCACTTTGAACTTTAGGGTACAAATGTAGGGGCCTGCATAAAAACTTCTAAGCTTAATTACCAGCTTAGCTCTGGTTCGGCTGCCACCATTTTCAATGGATTCCCTCCCTGGGAAACCTTGAAAAAACCTTCACCAAATCCCTGGTGAAAACAAATCCAACCCCTTGGATTTAAAACAAGGGGAAATTAACCATTCCCCTCCTTCCTCCCACCAACTCCTGGTGAATCAAGATCCAAAACCCCTTTGGATCTAAAACAAGGAAAAAAATCAATCAGGTTCTTAAAAAGAAGGTTTTTAATTAAAGAAAAAGGTAAAAATCATCTCTGTAAAATCAGTATGGAAATCAACCTTACAGGGTAATCAAACTTAAAGAGCTCAGAGGACTCCCCTCTAGTCTCAGGTTCAAAGTACAGCAAACAAAGAGAAACACTCTAGTAAAAGGTACATTTACAAGTTGAGAAAACAAAGGAAAACTAACACGCCTTGCCTGGCTATTTACTTACAAGTTTGAAATAGGAGAGACTTGCTTAGAAAGATGTGGAGAACCTGGATTGATGTCTGGTCCCTCTCAGTCCCCGAGAACGAACACTCTCCCAAACAAAGAACACAAACAAAAGCCTTCCCCCCCCCAAGATTTGAAAGTATCTTGTCCCCTTATTGGTCCTTTAGGTCAGATGCCAGCCAGGTTACCTGAGCTTCTTAACCCTTTACAGGGAAAAGGATTTTGGAGTCTCTGGCCAGGAGGGATTTTATAGTACTGTACACAGGACAGCTATTACCCTTCCCTTTATAGTTATGACACGCCCCCCAAATCACAGATAGTGTTGGATGTTCGGTTCCACACTGGCTGTGATTTCTTCCTGGAGTTCTAGGAGAAAACAGAGTTAATAAGACACATGTACCTTTAGACATACTACTGATTATATAAAAACTAACAATATGTTTCATTCCAAGAACAATTGTTAACCAGTTAACTCTGGGAAACTTTCCCGGGAAAGTGCATCAGCCACTTTGTTAGAAGCTCCCGAAATGTGTTGTATTTCAAAATCAAAATCTTGGAGAGCTAAACTCCACCGAAGAAGTTTTTTGTTATTTCCCTTGGCGGTATGAAGCCACTGTAGCGCAGCATGGTCTGTTTGTAGTTGGAAACGCCGTCCCCAAACATATGGGCGTAGCTTTTCCAGCGCGTACACAATGGCGTAGCATTCCTTTTCACTGATTGACCAATGGCTTTCCCTCTCAGACAGTTTCTTACTGAGAAACACGACAGGATGGAATTCTTGATCCGGTCCTTCCTGCATTAAAACTGCTCCCACGCCTCGCTCGGACGCATCTGTGGTTACTAGGAACGGTTTGTCAAAGTCTGGGGCCCTTAGCACAGGGTCAGACATGAGTGTTGCCTTAAGCTGGTTAAAGGCCTTTTGACACTTATCAGTCCACTGAACTGCATTTGGCTGTTTCTTTCTGGTTAGGTCTGTCAGCGGGGCGGCGATTTGGCTGTAGTGGGGTACAAATCGCCTATAATATCCAGCCAACCCTAAGAAGGATTGGACCTGTTTCTTAGACTTTGGAACCGGCCACTTTTGGATAGCATCCACTTTGGCCTGTAGGGGATTTATAGTTCCTTGACCCACCTGGTGCCCCAGGTAAGTCACTCTGTTTTGGCCTATTTGACACTTTTTAGCCTTAACAGTTAGTCCTGCCTGCTGGATGCGCTCGAAAACTTTTTCCAGGTGCTCCATGTGCTCTGCCCATGAATCAGAAAAAATGGCCACATCATCGAGGTAGGCAACTGCAGATTCTCCCAATCCCGCTAGGAGACCATCTACAAGTCTTTGGAAGGTGGCGGGTGCATTTCGCAACCCGAAAGGAAGTACATTGAATTCATACACCCCTGCCTGGGTGACGAAGGCTGACCTTTCCTTAGCGGGTTCATCTAGTGGTACTTGCCAGTACCCCTTGGTTAAGTCCAAAGTAGAGATGAATTGGGCATGTCCCAATTTCTCCAATAGCTCATCTGTGCGTGGCATTGGATAGTTGTCAGGACGAGTTACAGCATTTAGCTTACGGTAGTCCACGCAAAAGCGTATTTCCCCATCTGGTTTGGGAACTAGAACCACTGGAGATGCCCATGCACTCTTAGAGGGGCGGACTATACCCATCTGTAGCATGTCCTGGATCTCCCTTTGTATAGCCGTTTTGGCATGAGGTGACTCCCGGTAGGGTGGGGTTCTAATAGGGTGAGCATTACCTGTGTCAATGGAGTGGTATGCCCGTTCGGTCCATCCTGGAGTGGCTGAGAAAATTGGTGCAAAGCTTGTGCACAGCTCCTTGATCTGCTGTCGCTGCAGACGTCCAAGGGTCGTGGAGAGGTTCACCTCTTCCACGCCACCATCCTTTTTTCCTTCATAGTAGACACCTTCAGGCCACTCCGCATCATCTGTTTCCTGGGCTGTAAACTGGCAAACGTTTAATTCTCTGGAATAAAAGGGCTTAAGAGAATTAACATGGTATACCTTAGGCTTTATGTTGGAGGTGGGGGAGGCTATGAGATAGTTAACAGCTCCTAGGCGCTCCTGGACCGTGAATGGTCCTTCCCACGACGCTTCCATTTTATGGGCCTGGAGCGCCTTTAAGACCATGACTTGGTCTCCTACCTTGAAGGACCGTTCTCTGGAATGTTTATCATACCAGGCCTTTTGCTCTTCCTGAGCATCCTTTAGGTTTTCTTTAGCAAGGGCCAAAGAATGTCGGAGGGTGTTTTGTAGGTTGCTTACAAAGTCTAGAATGTTTGTTCCTGGAGAAGGCGTAAACCCCTCCCATTGCTGCTTCACCAACTGTAATGGCCCCTTAACCTCACGGCCATACACAAGTTCAAATGGTGAAAACCCTAAACTGGGATGTGGTACAGCCCTGTAGGCAAAAAGCAACTGCTGCAACACGAGGTCCCAATCATTGGAGTGTTCATTTACAAATTTACGTATCATGGCCCCCAAAGTTCCATTAAACCTCTCCACCAGGCCATTGGTTTCATGGTGGTAAGGGGTGGCAACCAAGTGATTCACCCCATGAGCTTCCCACAGGCTTTCCATGGTTCCTGCCAGGAAGTTAGTTCCCGAATCTGTAAGGATGTCGGAGGGCCAACCTACCCTGGCAAAAATGTCTGTTAATGCCTGGCACACACTTTTAGCCCTGGTGTTGCTTAAGGGTACTGCTTCCGGCCATCGGGTAGCAAAATCCATGAAAGTCAGTACGTACTGCTTTCCTCTGGGTGTCTTCTTTGGGAAAGGACCCAGAATATCCACAGCTACGCGCTGAAATGGGACCTCAATTATGGGTAGTGGCTGGAGAGGGGCTTTAACCTGGTCTTGGGGTTTTCCCACTCGTTGGCACACCTCACAAGACCGGACATAATTAGCAACGTCCTTGCCCATTCCCTCCCAGTGGAAGGACTTCCCCAACCGGTCTTTGGTTCTGTTCACCCCAGAATGGCCACTGGAATGATCATGGGCTAAGCTCAAGAGCTTTACCCAATACTTAGTGGGAACTACCAACTGCCTTTGAGGATGCCAGTCTTCCTGGTGCCCACCAGAAAGAGTCTCCTTGTATAAAAGTCCTTGTTCTACAACAAACCGGGATCGGTTAGAAGAGCTGAGAGGCGGTGGGGTGCTCCGCGCCGCCGCCCAAGCTTTCTGAAGGTTGTCATCTGCTTCCTGCTCGGCCTGGAACTGTTCCCTTGATGCTGGAGACATCAGTTCCTCCTTGGACTGTGGACTGGGGCTTGGTCCCTCTGGAAGCGATGCAGGTGCTGGGGCTGTTTCCATTGACTGTGAACCGCTGTCCGCTGGAGCACTATGTGGTAACTCAGGCTCTGGCTGAGCCTCTTGGGTAGGGTTATCTGCTGCTTCTGCCAATTCAGGCTCGCTGGTGCCCTCTGGCGTTGGAGTTGTAGACGGGTTTGCAAGCGCTGGACTCAGGGCTGGCAATGGTTCTGGTGCTGGTTGCGTTGCCGGTTCCGGTTCTGGGACTGGCTTTGGCTGGGTCTCTGGGATTGGATCCACTACGGCTGTTGCAGTCGTTGGCAGGGGATCCAGTTCCACCACCTTTGTCTGGGTCTCCGGTAACACAGACGGGGCCCTGGTGGACGGCTCAGGAACAGGGATGGGGGTGAAAGCTTGCTTAGCCTGGCTGCGGGTGACTATTCCCACCCTCTTGGCTACCTTCACATGGTTGGCCAAGTCTTCTCCCAGCAGCATGGGAATGGGATAATTGTCATAGACTGCAAAAGTCCACATTCCTGACCAGCCCTTGTACTGGACATGCAACGTGGCTGTAGGCAAGGTTACAGATTGTGACACGAAGGGTTGAATTGTCACTGTAGCCTCTGGGTTGATGAGTTTGGGGTCCACTAGGGATTGGTGGATAGTTGACACTTGAGCCCCAGTGTCCCTCCAAGCGGTAACCTTCTTTCCGCCCACTCTCAAGGTTTCCCTTCGCTCCGAGGGTATGAGAGAGGCATCTGGGTTTGGGGATCTTTGGTGTGATTGGGGTGTAATGAACTGTAATCGGTTGGGGTTCTTGGGGCAGTGAGCCTTTATATGTCCCAGTTCATTACATTTAAAACATCGCCCTGCTAAGGTATCACTGGGACGATGTTGGTTGGTGGATACTGCTGTGGTGGGGTGAGAAGGCGTCTGGGGTTTCCCTTGGGATGTGGGTGGGGCCTTGGGTTGTCCCCGGTGGTAAGGTTTTGTTTCGGCTTGCCCCTTCTGATATTCGCTCCAACTGCTACTAGTTTTTTTCTTTTCTGCCACCTCCACCCATTGGGCTCCAATCTCCCCCGCCTCAGTTACAGTTTTGGGCTTCCTATCTAGGATGTACCTTTCTATTTCCTCAGGAACACCCTCTAAAAACTGCTCCATTTTTACTAGGCAAAGCAGATCTTCCAGAGATTTAACATTTGCTCCTGATACCCAGGCATCACAATTTTTGTCAATGTGGTAGGCATGACGGGTAAATGACACATCCGGTTTCCACTTTAGGGCTCTGAACCGCCGACGGGCATGCTCGGGTGTTAGCCCCATTCGGAGTCTGGCCTTGTTTTTAAAAAGTTCATAACTGTTCATGTGTTCCTTAGGCATTTCAGCCGCCACCTCTGCTAAGGGTCCACTGAGCTGCGGCCTCAGCTCTACCATGTACTGGTCTGCAGTGATGCTGTATCCAAGGCAGGCCCTTTCAAAATTTTCTAAGAAGGCCTCAGTATCATCGCCTGCCTTGTAGATGGGGAATTTTCTGGGATGGGAAGTGGTACCGGGAGGGGGGTTGTTAGCATTGGCTGGTGCATCCTGCTTAGCTTTTGCCACTTCCAGTTCATGCTTCCTTTCTTTTTCTCTCTCCTCCATCTCTTTTTCTTTCAGCTCCATAGTTCTCTTGTGAGCCTCCTCTTTGGCTTTTTCCAGCTCCATCTCTCTTTCATGGGCCTCCTTTTTGGCTTTTTCTTCTCTTTCTCTCTGCTCTGTCTCGAGTTTTGCTAATTGAAGCAGTCTCTGATGTTTTCTTTCATTTTCTTCTGCTTCTAGTTTGGCCAGTTCTATTTTGTTAGCTACTTCTTTGGTAGTCATTTTCCTGTTTTCTTGTGCTGGGTAACCCCCTCTGCAGTGGGCTGAAACTGGGAAGCTCTCAGCTCTGGCTGCTGCAGAGTTAACAGTAACTTTCTAACTAGCTACTCCCGAGGATGTAAAAAGAAAAAAAAACAATTCAGCTTGTAAATACCTTTTACCAGTCATTTGCTAATTGAACCCTTCTCTTAACAAAGGACCTGTAAAAAAAAACTTAACACCTCTGCCTTCAGGCAAGGAGAGATAAGATATGCATCTATCTACTTCCAGCTCCGCTTTCCAAGCAGCTAGAAGGAAAAAAAAATCTCACTGGCTTTTGGGTTTAAAATGATCCCACCGCTATTCACCATGTCAGGACTGAGATCCCCACTTTGAACTTTAGGGTACAAATGTAGGGGCCTGCATAAAAACTTCTAAGCTTAATTACCAGCTTAGCTCTGGTTCGGCTGCCACCATTTTCAATGGATTCCCTCCCTGGGAAACCTTGAAAAAACCTTCACCAAATCCCTGGTGAAAACAAATCCAACCCCTTGGATTTAAAACAAGGGGAAATTAACCATTCCCCTCCTTCCTCCCACCAACTCCTGGTGAATCAAGATCCAAAACCCCTTTGGATCTAAAACAAGGAAAAAAATCAATCAGGTTCTTAAAAAGAAGGTTTTTAATTAAAGAAAAAGGTAAAAATCATCTCTGTAAAATCAGTATGGAAATCAACCTTACAGGGTAATCAAACTTAAAGAGCTCAGAGGACTCCCCTCTAGTCTCAGGTTCAAAGTACAGCAAACAAAGAGAAACACTCTAGTAAAAGGTACATTTACAAGTTGAGAAAACAAAGGAAAACTAACACGCCTTGCCTGGCTATTTACTTACAAGTTTGAAATAGGAGAGACTTGCTTAGAAAGATGTGGAGAACCTGGATTGATGTCTGGTCCCTCTCAGTCCCCGAGAACGAACACTCTCCCAAACAAAGAACACAAACAAAAGCCTTCCCCCCCCCAAGATTTGAAAGTATCTTGTCCCCTTATTGGTCCTTTAGGTCAGATGCCAGCCAGGTTACCTGAGCTTCTTAACCCTTTACAGGGAAAAGGATTTTGGAGTCTCTGGCCAGGAGGGATTTATAGTACTGTACACAGGACAGCTATTACCCTTCCCTTTATAGTTATGACAACTGGATAGCACTTTACTCTACATATTGTCCCATTGACTTCTTTGGGACTATTTGTGGAGTAACATCCTATCTAAAATGGAGTAAGTGTATCAGAATCTTGCCCAGTATACTTAACCCATCCACAAACACTCTCTGAAGCAGATGATGTAATGGATGTTTGGATTAGATGATGATGCTATCTAAGAGATCTAGTGCAACAAATGAAAATAAATTAATGAAGATGAAAGAGTGATTAGATACTCTTTAATTTAATCACATCATAATAGTTTACAATAGGAAACTAAAAGAATACAACTGACAATCCATTAGAAATGCTGCTATTTATTGTTAGAAAGACAGTACAGTGAATGGGTTTTCTGGAAAAGTATTTCTTTTTAATTGAAGACATTATGAGTAAGATTAAAATGAGATTTCCATTATGGCCAGGAATCATTTGTGCCTTCACTTTTCTTCCAACCTTCTTCCTTCCCCAAATAAACAAACAAGACTTTGATTTGCTATTTCCAAAATGGGCAAAAAGAAAACTCATGTCTTTCATTTTCCTACAATGATCTAGTTATTTCCATTTGACATTTCTGATAATTCACAGAGAATAGTAATAGAAGTTTTCTTGTGAATATCAGTTTGATGTTTCAACAGCTGGTTACAATTCCCTCCGTTACAGCTCTTTCCTTTATATATATATATATATATATATATATATATAAAAATGGATATATATGTTTGAGGTTATATTTGATATATATTTGATGTTAAGATTGCATCCACTGCTTCTAAAAATGTCTATATACTGAACTGTATAACTTTTACATGTTAGTATAGACAAGTGAAACACTATTATGAATCTTTATGAGGTACATGATGAAATGTTCACCCAAGTTATGTATAGCACATACTGTTCAGGGTTAACAAGTTCATCCTTCAGTAGATTATTAATGCTTCAGTGATACACAAAAAGCCAATGTTTGCAATAGCTAGATATGGTTTAAAAGCAAATCTCTCTAGCTATAAAAAGCAAATCCTTCCAACAGTTACACTGTTTGACAGACAAAATGCACTGTGGCTCAGGCTTTGATTAGAAAGATGACAAAGGCAGGAAGTAAAACAAATCAAAAACTTTTTGAAAATTTGAATTCTGGGTCACTGCCATTTGCTGTTAAATTCACAGTATCGTGATTTTTAAAGGTGATTGTTTGTACACAACTATTAACTCTTAAGATAAAATATAGTGTATATTCCCTGACTTTGGCTTTTCTTTTTCTTTTGTTTTCCTCCTATAGTCTCTTATTTTTGTGCCTCTCTGTCCAAAGTTTTAATGTTTTAAAGGGTGGAGCTTCTTTAAGCTCCGCTTTCAATGCCTTTGTGCTAAAACAGCAGCAATAATTAATATCAGGCAGTTTATTTCTAGGTGATTATAGCACACTTTGAGTAATATTACAAAAGCGTATGTCCAAAGATTGAGTGATTAATCATTGCAGAAGTATAGTAACTATCCTGTAGTGCACTACCTGGGTTTTCCTTGCTGGCATTATGAAATGTATAAATAAAAAATTAGTGATCAATGAACCCCAGGAAGTTCAGTTTGGAGAAACAGACTGCAATTTTGTCTTATCCAAAGACTCTCAATCTCAAGCAGAGCTGGGTGGGAAATGGCTTTCCTGGCACACGAGAATTTGAGATTTTGAAAAATGTTCCCATTCTAAATCACAGGACAAAAATGTTCATGAACCAAAAATTCAAAAACAAAACAAAACAAAACAAACAAACAAACAAACGAGTCAAGTGAAACATGTTTTGATTTCAACCTTTGACTTTTTATTTTTTCCTTTTTTAAAAAACTATATCTTAACTTAAATTTCAAAACAACCCCCCAATAGAACTTTTCATTAGAAATTATAAAAACAAGATGTTTGGACAGCTTTGAAACATTTTTCAAAAAACTTTTTTTAAATAGGGTTGGTTTTGACAAATGCCCTTTCTGTGAACAGCTTCAGTTTCAACAAAATCAGCATTTGCTGACCAAAAAAAAAGTTTCATCGACAAATTCCCAACCACCTCTAAACTAGGATGAACTGATAATAAATAATGGAAACACTTAGGGTCTGATCATTCACGAAGAATAGTAATAGAAGTTTTCTTGTGACCATCAGTTTGATGTTTCAACAGTTGGGATACAATTTCCTCTGTTACAGCTCTTTCCATTATACATATAATGATGTTAAGATTGCATCCACTGCTTCTAAAAATGTCTATATACTGAACTGTATAACCTTTACATGTTAGTATAGACAAGTGAAACACTATTATGAATATTTATGAGGTATATGATGGAATGTTCACCCAGGTTAAGTATAGCACATACTGTTCAGGGTTAACAAGTTCATCCTTCAGTAGATTATTAATGCTTCAGTGATACACAAAAAGCCAATGTCCTTACTGGAAGGAGTAAATCTGGTTTGGGTGGAGTGTTGCTTGCTGGATAGTTGCTTAATTCTAAGTATTATAATGCTTGAGCACAGCAGCTTGGTTCAGGCTGGACATTCTCATGTGTAGCGTGGTGACTTTCCGCTACCTTTGGCTATGGGGACAAACTGTTCCCTTTCAATGTGGGCTGGGAACCGAAGGTCTAGCCATAGGTGCTGGAACTAGGAGTGCTGCCGCACCCTTGGCTTGAAGTGATTTCCATCATATACAGGGTTTACAGTTTGGTTCAATGGTTCTCAGCGCCCCTGGGCCTACCCATGTCTCTTTGGGCCCACGCTGTAGACAACAGTTACTAGAATTCACACACTGACGTGTAGTTGGGACTAAAACCCCAGTTCTTCAGCTCCCAAACCCATAGATTTCTACTACATACACTAAGAATGATCTACCATAACATGTAACATTCCTATACCATGGTAAACTTCTACAGAGTAGAATAGTAATAACAGTTTTCTTAATTTCTATATAGGCCAGCCACTAGAATGTAACATCCCCATCTCCCATACACATCCACAGAGCCAATACAATAGTGTGCTAACTCTTATGATTGTCAAGTCTCTTCCTGGCACTCTGGAGCACTAGGACTAGAATCCAGATAACTTACTGCATAGGTCTGGTACACCCCTTTCGCTAGAAGCGAATCATCCACACCCAAGAGATCAGATGCTCTTTGCAAAATTTCCAATTCTCCAACAGACATATGTCCTGCCCACAGAGACATTCTCCAGGGACAGCAGGCTTCTCTCTCCCAGTCATGCAAAAACAAGGTGGATAAAACGCAAATCATAACATTTTAAAATCTCAAAAAGAGGTTGAATTTGATTCTTATTTCCATACAAAATCATATTGTTCGTCTATTGTGAAAGAAAGGAAAACAGGCATGTGCATTTACTAGGCACCAGACATGAGTATGACATGCTGATACAACCAACCAGTAAGATCCAAACTTCCAAAGTCATTTCCTACTAAATAAGTATGGATTAGTACAGTATGGTGGATTAACTGGTTAAATTCAGCACAGAAATAATGGATGCTGAAACTTCCGACATTTAATTTAAAGTATTTTGATAGTTATTTAATATTAAGCTGCTGCATTACTATAGCCTGCAATTTTCTACCATGTCAATAAATTAAACTTGTTCTGATGTAGTTTGGACCTTCAATTATAATGATGCTCCAACCTTGTCAGACTCAATCAGGCATGAAATGGTTTGATGATCCTATATACAGAGGCACTCTTACTCTAAAATATAAAATGGTAAAGGTTAAACCTGCAGTTAAAAACAAGAAAAATGGCTCTCCTATGACACTAAAATAAGGAAATTCCCATTCCTCCCCTTAGGAAGTTAAGCACCGTACTTTAGCTCAAGAGTGATTAATAATTTTTTTAAATCATTACTTGCCTCTGCTTATACCACAGACATAATAATGGCAAGCGAGCTCACTTTGAAAAGAAGAAACCAGGACCTGTTCAACAAGACACTGGGCAAACCCTGAACCTGCCCCTGAAGAGTGCAAAAGAATGCCCTTATTATGGAATAAACAGTTGTAACTTTACAATATTGGCAGTGTAAGGGGCAGTGTGTAACTGCATCACCCCAGGAACAAGCCAGAGATTGAACTATGGTTCAGAAGTGCTATTCCCTCCCTTGATGTCCCATTTCTCATCAGAGGATGAGTATGCGACTTAACTCCTTTGTATGGAGCACCATCTCCATGCGGCATGCCTGGCCAGCTACTCCTGTTCGTCTCTTCCCCCTTCTCACTCACTTGTTCACAGAGGGGGAGCATCAGGTAGAAGGCACTTTCTCCCTTTCCCGCACCACACAGCCAAAGTCACACTCTGAGCGGGGGCTAGGAGCGGGGCAGGTTTAGTTCCCCTTAATGCTGTGTGGGGCAAAGGGCTGGGAGTTGTCTATGCTGCTATGATCTGTGGTAGTTTGCAGGTGGAAGAACAGATACACAAAAAAAGAGAAATTTCCCTTTCTAGTCACAAATAGTTGCAGTCATTATATAAGCCATTTAATTAGAAGACATCTACACAAGTTATTTGCAAGTGTGACTAGCTAGATACTGTGACATACTGTAACCAGTGTTACCCACATGTTCACCCTTGCTATATATTTTGTACAAAGTATACCTTGTGGGATATTATTTGAAAAGTTTTGATTTGATGAACCTCATTATCCTGTTGAAATGTATGTATCAATGTATATTAAAGTTATGAGAGATTTTGCTATATGTTAGTCACTGAAACATATTGAGAGTCTGGGAATGCCCAGAGACTAGCCCCTCAGGGAGGACAAAGAAGCCATAAACACAGATGCCTTACATGCCAAACTTCATATAGACAAAAGGTGCAAGCAAGAACTTGCAGTTCATAATGAAGGACTGTCAGCAGAGCACCTACATGATGGGGCTGCCTAAACTCCAGGGCAAGGATTTTTCTAGCACTTGGAGAAAAGTATAAATGAGGGACAATGACATCACCACTGAGCCTGCCTCTTCTCTCCCTCCGCCCGCCCCACCCCCATCTGTACATAGGGAAGCAAGATTATCTGGAAAACAAAGAGATCTCCACTGAGATTTTGGGAGGGGCTGGACCTACCTGGAAGGCATTCCAATTAGCATGAACTTCAGTGAAGATTTGAGTGAGAGAAATCCTTTTGCTTTAAGAATTATTAGCCTGGTGAAGTTTAGGATTTAGAAGATTGCAGTTTTGCTATTTTATTTCCTTTTGTGACCAGTCCTAATCTTCTATGCCAATACCACTTAATCACTTAAAATCTACCTTTCTCTAGTTAATAAATTTATTTGGGTTTTTAATCTAGACCAGTGAGTTTGTCTACAGTGCTAGGGGGATCAGTTCAGATTACAGAGTCCAAGTCACAACCTAGTCACTCTGTTTAATTGTTATATTCCAAGACAATGTAGACGCATCTTTTGGATCAAGGCTATTTTATTATTGAAAATGACTGTGAAGTTATTAAAAAAAAAATCCAAAAGGTGGTTAAAAGACTTTATGATGGTGTTAGTAACAAATTAAATGAGGACTTCCAGTTGGTAACCCAGAACACATTAGTGCACTTCCTAGCATAAGCATGGTTAATGCATAGAAAAGCTGTATGTATCCTGAACACAGCTGCAATAAATTCTTGCCAACCTGTTTTAATCTATGTCTCAGAGGACCTTGGGAAGTTCACCTGTTATTGTAGTCTAGAGTACATGATTATTTCAAGACGCTTAGCAGAAATGCGAGAAACAAAGAGATAATCCAAAGTATCTGGACCAAAATATTCTTAACATCAAAAGGCCTTAAACATGAGGAACCAAAAGAGTGACCAAGGAGGCCCATGGAATGCCAAATGACAAGTATCATGACTGTTTTCCTCCCCCGTCTCAATAACAACGTATTCCATTGAGTGCTTTTTTTGTTAAAACTAAATTACTAACCATCCCTGTTAAGAAAGAGGGGTCAAATTCTCTGCTTGTGTTATGTAAATGAGCTTAACACCCTGGACTTCAATGGAGTTTTTCCCATTTTACTCCAGTTGGGAATTTCACTTCAGATAATTTGTAGACAGCTAGAAAGCGACCATGTCCTAAAGTGTTCTCTGAAGGAGAAAGAATAAATGTTTTGCTCTTTTTTGTCATCTTTCAGATCTACAGAATCAGTTCTTCCTGACCAGACCTCCTTATTGTTGCCTTCCATGGTGAGCTACTTTAACTCAGTGACAGCGGTGAACAGTGACATTCAGGCCTGTTTTGATTAAACTGAAGAACTTTAGGTTTCAGAGTAGCAGCCGAGTTAGTCTGTGTCCGCAAAAAGAAGAACAGGAGTACTTGTGGCACCTTAGAGACTAACAAATTTATTAGAGCATAAGCTTTCGTGGACTACGAAGTGGGCTGTAGTCCACGAAAGCTTATGCTCTAATAAATTTGTTAGTCTCTAAGGTGCCACAAGTACTCCTGTTCTTCTTTTTTTGAAGAACTTTACTCTCAAAGTATTGGCAGTTGTTTTGAATGCAATAAGATTTTATTTTTAAAGTAACTTTCATAGTATTAAGGTATCAGACAAGTTGGCAGGACTGGAGTAGAAAAGCTTTGAAAGAACTCATGTTCTTTTCCCTCTCCCTTCATGTTAATCATCACTTGAGAAGCTAGCTTGATCATTGTGTTGTATCCACCAGGCAAGGTATTAACAAACTTCAACTGAACTTTATTTACAGTGGAAATCTCTTTACCAAGCTGTAGCTGCACACTCTGTAACTCTCCCAGTCTCCTCAACTCTTCCCTCCTCCTTCCTGTTTCCTGTCCTTTCAGACTCCCAACAGCCAGTGCTCCCAGTTCTAATAATCACATACAGCATCTAAACATTCCCTCCTCTCTTAAGAAACTTTCCAAATTAAAATAAACATTGTTGTTCTAACCACAGGAACAAATATGAAACAAGACACTATACTGTTGACAGGAATATTACACATTGCCTATCTCCTAAATGTTTTTTGGGGTTACCACAGCCAGTCTGTGAGTTGGGAGGCATCTGAAGAGACCAAGATTTCCAACTTTTGTCACAGGGGAATAGGCAGTAAAAATGCCCAAGCTATTATTTTGAGAATCTCCTGCTCAATAAAACTTATTGCTGCCTTTTGTGACTCTGAAAATCCTTTGCCAACAGTCAATAGCAGTTAGGAGTATTCAAGCTGTTTTCTCATTTCAGTTTTAATTGCTGTACTTCAGCTTTGTACAGAACTGCTGACATAATGTTGCTATTGTACACAGTTTCCAGGAAGGTTTATGTATACTGCACTTGAGAGAATGGTACAGAAAGCTTTGCCAGTAAATAAGTACTGGATATCAATCAAATCTTCCCCTCTGCCCCTGAGATCTTCATCTGGCACATATGGGTTTGCAGAGGTGGCAGGAAGAAGACAGAAGGGATAAAAATGTCAGCTCCCTGATCCTGCAGAAGTTCCTCTCTGGGCACACAGACTGGGCTCTCCAGATTGGAGGAGAGCGAATCCAGAACAAGAATATGGCCACTCTACATAGCATAATTCCCTTCCAAATTTATAGAGAATTCCCACCTAAGACAATACTGCTGGTGGTGAATGTCCCAACTGCTAATGAGACATTTAGAAGCTGTAGAAAACAGGGAGGCATTGGAAGACCAGATTTTCATGAGGCCATAGGGACCTTCACAGATGAAAAAAGATTTAAAAGAGTTGAATGCCCTGCCTATTCCATGAGGGGAGAAAACCCTGCTTCTTTATGCAGTGTTGGTGACTGAGAGGAAACGCCACAAGTGGAAGCTTAAGAGATTTCCTGCCACATGGATTTTCTTCTTTATAAATTCTTCCATGTGTCGTACACTAAGTGTCAATCATGTTCAAAAATGTTTTTATGTTGTATTATGCCAATTAGGATTTTTACAGGATGCACATAGGTTAAAAATGGCTCATCACCTATTATTTATATTGCAGTAATGCATAGAGGCCCAATCTCTGACCAGGGCCCCAGTGTGCTAAGCACTGTAAACTGTTAAAAAAAATGGCAAACAATTTACAATCATATAATGGGAGCATAAACCAAAGGAGTCATAGTGTTGTTTTCACACCAAAAAGACTATAAATATTGGGTGATAACATATATGTCAAGATTAGATTTCTTTCTAAAAGATATGCTCTAGCTCAACCATAAATTGTTGGGCTTTATGCAGGAATTGATGGGTGATATTCTATGGTGTGCATTATCCTGAAGCCAGACTAGATAACAGCTGGGATTGTCTTTTTTCATTGTACGGTGCCCAGAACAATGGATCTCCAATCCTGATCAGGGCCTAATATTTAGTTAATAATAATGGCCTTTATAGGCCTTAACATCTATGACTCTATGACAATATAGTAATAATCCCAAATTTTAATATTAAGTCATTGGAAGGTTTGTTTCACATGTAAAAACATATCCACTTAAAATGGATTGACAACAGAAATACAAATCTGAAGTTCCAACCACCAAATGAACCTTTTATTTCAAGGGGCAGGGTGTCAAAATCCAGACAAACTCAAACATGCATTTCACCACCAGGCTCCATTTGTACTGCCTTATTCAAAAAAAGTATTATTAGGGCTGGTGTTCTTGGTTAAAATTGGGAGAAAGTGCTAAAGATCAGAGAAATCAGGACAATTATGAGAAGGCCCTAGCCTGTTTGGTGGTATCTAAACTATATTTGATGAACCAGACAGGATTCCAAGTTTCCATCTCCCCACCCGCCTCCTCCCCAAATATCTGAATCCTACTCCCCACCCTCAAGTAAAATAGGCTTGACTCAAGAGCATGTGGGAGCAGCCTAGATAACAGAATCCTTTCCCCCTTCCCAGAGCCTCAACTGCTGCCATGGAGCTGGGAGCAGCTGGCTGATGGAATCATTTGCCCTTTAATCCTGCGCACACTTAGCTATTGATCGCATCCCTCGTCACATAGGAACTCTTTATAGAGCCAGGCTTCAGTTTTTCTTCCTTACTGTCTTTAAATATGACTAGGAAACTTACCAACGCCCTTGCTGGCCTTCACCTAGCTGTTCTCAATGATGTAACTCCAATTACAGCTGGCTGAAATATTTTGATGAGGTTTTACTTTTAAATCAAAAAAATCACTTTTTTTTTAAACAAAAACATTTACATAAAATTTTAGTTTCCTTCAAAACTGTCCAGCTTTTCAAGGTTTACAAAAAACAAAAAACCAGAAAAACTGAAAAAAGATTATTTTTTTATTTTTCACACAGAAAAGTTTGAGAATTTATTGAAGATATGGGGAAAGAAAGATTTTTTTTTGTTCCTTCCATAAAAAGTTGGAAAATGGTCAGAATTTACTCCAACCAGCGTTGGTTCCACCCCAGTGATCCTCTACTTTTCCTATCCGTTTACAAACAGCACCACATGTAGGGGGAAAGCACTGATATTTGTGCTTGTGACCCAGAGAGTCCCTCAATGACAGCTGGCAAAGGGCACGGCATAACATAACACAACACATCAGACCTAGCCCCAACACATTGGTGTCATGTGGGGTACCATATGCAATCTGGTAACACACTGGTCATTAATATTATGATTTATGTATGGGTGAGAGTATAAAGAATTATAGATGGGTGTGATGGAAATACGTCCTTTGAAGTTGTTTTTCAAGCAGTGCTTAAACCCAGCCTGTCCTAGACAAAGGAATGTTGTTTCCCCCATTTTCCTGTGTCTCCAATGTAAATTGAGCCAGATAACACCTCAGAGGACAAAGAAAAGTACATCTAAACAGAAGGTAAACAAAGCTATCAAGCTAAACAAGCAGGGTGGTGAAGACTTCCTAACGATTATGATGGGGGGATGGAGCCTGCACCCCGAGGAAGCCTTCCTGATTCTTGAAACAGAGACACTAGACTTCAGAAAAAAATAAGTAAAGGCAGAAAGCCATTTTGGCATCCATTACTGGGCAGACAAAGGAAGCCAGAGCTCTTGTAATCTGAGAAAGGTGGATCCTTCAGCCAAGGGGGTTGAAGTCTCTGGGAACTGACTGTAGGAAAGAGACCTGCTTAGACAAAGATTGTAACTTGCTGAAGTTAAGTTTTAGGCACTAGAAAGGGTGTTTAGTTTTACTTGTAACCATAACTGTGCCTTCTATTCTTATTTATCATCATCTCAACCTATCTCCTTTGTTAATAAACTTATTCTTGTTTTATTACAAACGCATCTCTGTGCTTTGTGTTAAACTGAAGTGTAGGACTTCAGTTAAACTAACAGACTGGTGTGTGTTCGGTTTCTTTGGAGGCAGCAAACATAACTTCTGTGAGTGTCCAGTGAGAGGGATTGGGACACTGCAGAAAGATGTCTCGGGGGAACTCAGGACTGGGGTTCACTGATTATTACCTGCATGGCAAAGTTTGGACTGGCAGAATCCTAATGAGTTTGCTGGCAAGGCAGGCAAGCAGGTGTGTCAGGCTGCTGACACATAGCTTAGCAACTGCAAAGCTCATTCTCACTGAGGCAGAGTGGTAGCACAGGGGCTCACCGTTCTGGGTGACCAGAGCAAGACATCACAGTGCCTTGATGCAGAATACCCAGGGAATCCATGATTCTCACAACAAAGAGAGCTGGTCGAAACTCAGTCTTACCATTCCATCCGAAATACCTACATTTCAAAACTTACTTTTGTACCAAATCAGAAGGAAAAATTGAAATTACCCACAAAACAAAGTTTCCAAATAAGTTCATTTTGGAACTATTTACTTAACCTTATTGAAGCACTTTATTTCAATGAGCTCAAAGTGCTTTGCTTCCAATGTATCATTTCAACTTTGATATAATAAAAGCGCTGTGACCTTATTGAAACAAGATGTTTCCGTAATTTTTCAGAAATTTTGATGAAATCAAAATGTTTCTGTGAAATGTTTCAATTTAACTGTTCCATCAGAAAATTTTCAACCAGCTCTAATGACAAACTTTCATGCCAAGTTATCATAGTACCTACAACTAAGTATTACCAGAGTTTAACTGCTAACATTGCATCAGAGTAAGTGCACAATTACAGCATATAGGGTTGCAATGAATATAGAATAATTTCTTCACGAGTAATCAAGGAGAATGTTACTACCTACTTAAGTCAGTAAGCCCAGATCCAAGTTGTGCCATTTCTTGTTTCTCTTTCAGTCTTTGCCTCAAGAATGAGGTGTCGGAGTTTTAGTGCCTCATTTATTCTGTGAAAGATGGTAGTAAACTTTACTACTGTGACCTTTTCTATGTTGCTTATTTGAATTGCTGGCCATGCCCCGTTCTCCCTGTTCAAAATAGCAGTAGCCTGTATAAGTTCATGTATGCGAAAGATTTGGAATAAGCAGTCAATCAAAATATAGAATATTAAAAATTTTAAAGTCTGTCTTTACAACTCTTTTAAACTTTATAGTCTTTTACTGACTTTACTAGGTAGTAACATTCTCCTACATCACTGGAGATGAAAACTGTAGCAGGAATACAATTTAACTGCTTTGCTGCAGCATTTCATTGCACCATCCTTATGTGTCAATATTCCATGGTGTCACTGGCTCATCAAGACAGATAGGCCAGGCAAATGGGACTACACTGCAGGTGTATTTTGACCCATGTGTTATGATCTTGTGTCTTTTACAATATTTGTACAATTTTGCCTCCTTTTTATTGTACTATTGAATTTGTGACCTTGATGTGCTCCTCAGATATTGTAACACAGCCCTTGTATTTACCTTTCCATGCATCTCACCCTCTGTTGCAGTTTGGCTGTCCAGCTATATCATGTTTTCCATTTCTTCCAATTCATCTTGCAAATGTTATCCAGCATTACTCCTTCCTCTTCCCCTCACCCCCACCCCTCTGCTTTGATAAACTTCTAACTCTTTTAGAAGGATGTCTGGGAAAGTCAGCTCTATATTTGTTTCTGAAATTATAACTGAAAAGTTGAAAGTATGAACATTTGAACTTGAAGGAGGAACAAATCAGTAAGTTCAGATTGACTTTCAGTCACCCTGCGTGAAATAAAAGGCTGATGATCAGATTTTCAAAAGGGCTGAGCGCCCAATGGCTCCCAGGAGAATCGGATATGCTGGGTGTTTGCCACATTTGCAGATGAATAAAAGCACCTTATGTATTCATGCTTAGACACTGCCCTGCTTATCCTCATTTCTGGGCACCTCAGCGTCATCTAGAAATTAACAAACTGGAGGGAGTTCAAAGCAATGCAACAAAAGTGGGGGCATGAGCGATTGATTTATGGAGAAAGGAGAAAAGCATCAGAAATGTGTAGAGATTGATTAAGCAACATCCAAGGGTAGGACATCAGAGCCAATCATGAGTATCTGCAAGGTGTAGACATCCAGAGGAAGAGAAGTTATTTAGGGTGCTATACAGGGTTAGAAATGGAAGTAATAGGTGCTCCAAAAGAGGTGTGTACCCTCTTCTCCTGAGCTCTCTAACATGGCACTCTACAAAGTGCTGTTTTGTCCCTCAGCCCGTGTTCAACATTTGTGTCATAACCCTGGGTAGAGTGCAAAGTGTTAGGATCTTAAATGCCAGCAATATGCAATCATCCAACAATATGTTTTCACATCAAATGCAAACCTGGACATTTCGCAGCTCTCTCACAGTTAGGACAAGATCATCTCCTGGTTAAAGAGCAGCTGAACAAAAGTAGACTCAGGCAAGACTGAGGGAATTCCAGTTGGTGTCAAATCAACTTGCCAAAATTAAAATCACCCTCAATAGAGCATGTTTCACATCATAATCAAAGTGGCATGCAGCCAAAAATTCCTCCGGCACCCCCTATTTTACACTGGGTATTTTGCAATAGCAGCAAAAAAAAATGCTGTTCTGTACCTCTGGCTGGCTAGGAAGCAGACCACATCCTAGCCTGTCAGATGCAGTCTTGGACACAGTAATACATGAAATTCTGAGGTCTAGATAACAGTGAGGACATGTACTTTAAATCTATAACAAAAGTTAAGCAGAAGAGGGATGGGAAAGGTTCTAGGCACACACTGCCATGAAGCAGAGAGAGATGAGATCTTAGATACCATTTTCCTTATTGTAATAGATTCAGGTTTAGGAAAAAATGGTTCTTTCTTTACCATTGTCACATGACAATTCTGGCAACGTATGATACTAAGGAGTAAAACCATAAATATTAAAATATTCCAGCTAGTATAACATGCAGCAGTCCACCTACTGAATATCACTCTGGCACTAGGATCACTTCACAGAGGATCCACTTTAAAGGTCCTGGTCACAGTCTTCAAAATGCTCACTGGGCTGGACCATCCCAGACACCACTTCGCCCTCTATAATAGCGGCAATCTTCAAGAGCAACACAACTTTCAACAGCAAGACTGAGCATAGTGAGAACTGAAGACGGACACTTCTTAATAGCTGGTTTACAGCTGTGCAACTCCTTTCCATAAACCTTACTGTCCTCCAGACAAAACCCACTTCTTTGTCAGAGTTTTTCATAGTAAATAATAAATAACTCCCCATTCTTGGAAATGGAGAGAGAAGGAGGAAGATAGGATCTTAACCCATGTGTAGACCACCTGTGTGGATATATGTATTTTGTAACATGCTTGGATCCCAAGGTGCTGAGTGTGGTATAAATAATACCCTAGTAACCACAAATCCAAGTTAAGGGGCTGAGTACCAGGAAAAATGTCCTGACCATCAAATTTATTAGGTTCTGAGTAATCTCCCAGGAACGTGATGGGAACTTAAAAGCATGTAGGTTACAGTCCTGCATTAGCAGACAGCTGGACTGGATGACCCAGTAGGCTGCTTCTGATTCCACTTAAGATGCACACTGGTTCCTTTTCTGTCCTGAACTAGCCCGTGTGACTCATATACACCTGGGGGTTGTTTTTTCTGACAGAGGCTGAAACAAGAATGGACATTGGTCTCCTTCCACCTCTTTACTTTGCTGTTACAATTTTAACTAAATGTTGGAAAACCAACTGCATTCCTCTCTCAGCCACATAGGTGTGACCAAATGCAAGCTATACTGAATGTGTCAGGTTGTTTCAATGTAAAGCTTCCTCAGCAGCTGTTTAGAAAAACCTCATTCTCTCCTACATACCAAATTCAACAACAATTAGGTTTGATTCCCAATCAAAATATTGTAATTTCGGATTTGTCCAGAGGCATTAAGAGAGAGGCAGTAAAATGCTATTACATTAATTATAATTATAAGGCAAGAAGAGAGGGGGAGTTCTTTTTGTTACACATTTACCAGCAAGACCTGGAAACAAGTACATATCTGTACAAATGCAGGTTGTAGAAAAAGCACATATATATTTTAATTTTTCTCCAGTAACGGTCTCAGGATATTCACTCTTTCATTCATGCACAGTATTTGCAAGCTCTTGCTTCCATTATAGACCACTAACAGAGAGTTAATAGATCGCAGACTGCCAACCACCTCTCGGCAGCAAGCTTCTAAGCAATCATTTCCTGCGGCTAATTAAAGCTATGACTTTTACCCAGTATGATAAGAAATTCTTTGCATTCCTCCTCTTGTTTTATCCTCTCCAAGGAGCTAGGCATATGTGAAACTTTTAGGTCTTCACATCTTCCGTAATGAGAAGAAAATCTCTATGGGGGAAGTGACAATGTGAATTAGACAGGGGGCAAGAATAGGAAGAAAGACAAAGCAACTGAAAATTTGACGATCTGAACAATAAAAGCCTCTCAGGCTATGTATTTAAAGAGCACATGCTGTATAATTTGCAAGTCAACTTATTATTAGCTCTGCACTGCATATGAGAAGCATGCACTTATTTTTGTATAAACCACAGCATATAGGATCCTTTTTGGGCTACAGAATTTAGAGTTCTTTATTTGAATTTTTTTTTTTCTCCTGGGAGTTTCTACAGATATATCATAGCCCATAAATATTACCTACATCCCCTTTCCCCACACACATTTGTAACCCATGCCTCCCTAGCATAGTGCACTGTCCCCCCCAATGGTACCTAGGCAATCTTGAGATTGATGTGTCTGCTACAGCCTTGGTTAAGAGCTACATGGCGTTTAGTTCATGCAGTAAAGACTCATACACTAAGCTTTAGAGATCCCAGGTTCAATCCCACCTGCTCTCAACTGGTCTAGATGCCACTAGACGGGGACAGAGCACCACACCAAACAGGCATGGGTTACACATCCATACCCTCTTAGTTATCCTCATTTCTACCTTTCCCCCTCTCTCCTGCCTTCTCCCTCCCTTTTTGTTCTGACTTTATCATCATTTACTCACACCACAATACATCTCTACGTTGGGAAATTTTTCAAAAGTGATTGAGGCACTTAGGATCCTAAATCCCATTGACTTTCAATTGGACTGGGGCCCCTAAGCCATCTAGGCTCTTCTAAATTGTTTTGCTCATCTATTGTGATAATGCCACTTTTGTTTTCCACATTCTTTATCCGTTCAATATATTATTCCATTATAAGAATGTAAACAAAAAAGTCAATCAACACTTTTTACTGCACCTGTATTCAAATTTTTTAAAGAAATGCTTTTTAAAAAAAATTGAGCTAAAAAAAATACGTTGTTATCCAAGTCCATTGCCCTCACCAGCACTGGATTGATCCTTTTGAGCATTAGAGAATTAGAAGAGGCACGCCTCAGAAAAGAGCCACTCAGAGACTGAACCCACCCAGGGATGAAGATGGGAAGAAATCCTCCAGTATCAGATTATCAGGGAAGAAAACTAAACATTTGGAGATAAACCTGTATCTAAAACATTGATCTGAGATAGAACTCTTGAATTTCGGGACAGTTGGGTCTAGATCCAAACTGTGCAGATCAGTCCCATCTCTACAAAATATATAAACAAGGCAATTCATTTTGCAGACTGGATGGATATGTTCACATAGTGGAAAATTAGGTTAGCTTTGGATATTGACCGTTCTTTAGTGAATCAGGAAAACATGGGGACTTAATCAGTATTTAGGGTTTTTTGTAAGGCTACTGACACGAGATACTATATGTTTAGCCAAGTCTACCTGTTTATATTGTAAAATCAAATTTTCTTAATCTGAGTGTTTAATAAGAACTAGGATGCATAACCTTTCTGTAGCTGATAGACTATGTTAAAGCTTTCTAGTTTAATGTAGAGAGAGATTACTTAAGAAATCCAAAACTCATACTAAACCTCATCAATAATAAAAAGGAACAATAAGCTTTATCTTTTCAATAAGCTTTATCCCTTGGGTTTATGCAAGAAGTGTTAGTGCAAGTGTTTCACTTGTCAGCTCTGCCGCCTAGCAGCCTAACAGAAAAATTGCAGTTAAGTAGTCTTATTTAAATGCCCAAACAAAAGCAGTAGGAAAGGTAGAGCACACTAATTGGATATGAGAGCTGCTGATACCGTGTTAATAAATGAAAAGTTGCTTCCAATGTAGGCAAAACGTAAGAGGGCACGTAGGCCAGCTACTGTATGTGCCTGGACTGTGATTACTAAATTTAATCTCACTAGTATATAGTTTTCTCCATAATACTAAGCAGTTTTATGGAATGAAAAAAGATCTTTTTAGAGCACCTAAAAAAATAAACGCAGCTTAATAAAACACTGCTTTTATGCTGCAGTTACAGAGTTTTAGATCTGACTTTATACCTTAAAAGTGATTGAAAATTTTAGCATTTCACTCCCTAGCTATCAATCAATAGTCTCTTTTCTATTAGCACGAGGCTAGAATTTTGAACAATGTGTGAAGAGGTAAACTGCTCCTGTGGGGCTCTGTTCAGCAAAGTTGTGACCGGGGTCCTAGTGGGGAGCCAGCTGTGGTCACTCAATTAGGGTGAACCACAAAGAATAGGGCAGACTATCCCCATAAAGCTGGTGGATATTCCAATACTTAGATTCACCAAGACAGCATAAAACAGCTTCTTTATTACCTCACTGGAAATAACACAGTTCCCTTAAAGTGATCCAGCCTCAGGCATCCATCCAGGTACCCACATCACATATAATGATTTCTGAACATCTTATTTCATCATATAAAAAAACAACAACAAAGTTCTATCAATCCCAAAGGACCAGACACATTACCTCCCAGGTTAATGAATATTCCAGATCTTACCCAAATGCACGCTACAGCCAATTCTTATTAACTAAACTAAAATTTATTAAAAAACAAAAGAGAGAGTATGGTTAAAAGATCAATATACATACAGACATGAGTTCAATTCATTTAGGTGCAGATTCATAGCAGAGATGGTGAGCTTTATAGTTGCAAAGAGTTCTTTTAGAAACAGTTCATAAGTTATAGTCCAATGTCCAAATATCATATTCAGGGCATACCAGCATAACTGGGACCTCAGCAGACGTAAAAGTAAGCTGTCACGGTCCGGTACGGCATACCGGCAAGAGCCAGTACTCCATGCCGGACCGGACAGGCTTCCCCAGGCTGGCGATTTAAAGGGCCTGGGGCTCCCCAAAACAGCCGGAGCCCCGGGCCCTTTAAATTACCCCTGAGCCCCGGGGCTCCCAGCTGCCTGTGCAGCTGGGAGCTCTGGGGGTGATTTAAAAGCCCTGGGGCTTCCAGCCAGAACCGGAGCCACTGGGCCTTTCAATCTTGATTTAAAGGGCCCGGGTATTTAAAGGCCCCGCCTCTTCCAGTTGAGGCCCCGCCTCTTCCGGTTGAGGCCCCGCTCCTGCTCAGGACTCCAGTGTACCGGTAAATCCTTTAAGTTACTTTAACCCCTGGACCTCAGTCTTGTGACTCAAACTTTCCCTGATGAAGCCTAAGCAGATCTGAGATGACAGAATCAGGACCCAAGGATCTTTTATACAATTTCACATCTTTTGATAAGTTGGAGTTCAAAAGATCATTATCCTGACTTTGAAGGAAGTCCATCACTGATACTTAGCTACTGAATTAACCTAAGGCAATTTGCTTGTTCCTTCACCATTCACAGTACTTTTCAAAGTGAGATGAATACTGAGATATCCTGTGTTTACAATTCATTTAAATGCCAGAATGTTCTTTTGATCTCTGAACTATCAGAATACAGCATACAGGGACTGTTGATTACATTGTCTACTCATACATATGTAAATACACAAAAACACGACCATTGTCTCCCCACAGATATTTTGAGGGTTATTTATTTTGCAGGGTGTTTAACCCTTTCTAGTCATGCGTCACAAAAGTACTTAAACTTGCACTTACCTACACATAGGAGTAGTTCCACTGACTTCAACAGGACTACTCACAAGCTTAAGCATTTGCTATGGTGGGGCCATCGGTCCAATCCAGCTTCCACTGAAATTGACTAAAAGACTCTCACTGGACTTCAGTAGGAGTTGAATGAGGCACAAATAAATACTGGGGACAAGCTTAAATATCAGAGGGGTAGCCGTGTTAGTCTGGATCTGTAAAAAGCAACAGAGGGTCCGGTGGCACCTTTAAGACTAACAGCTTATGCTCCAATACATCTGTTAGTCTTAAAGGTGCCACAGGACCCTCTGAAGCTTAAATATGTTGTTTACAAGCCAGAAAGGACTACTAAAACTGGGTAACACAGAAATACAGAATCCCAGATCTAAGTTAAGTGTGAACGAGATGATCCCACCAATCAAAACCCAGCACAATCTCAGCAAAATCATCATTTCTGTAAAAGGTTACACAAACACACACACACACACACACACACACACATACACGCACATTTTTATAGAAAAAGTCAGGATTCCGGGCTCTATTGCTGGCACTGGCACTGACCTGATAGATAACTTTCAGCTAGACCTGTACGAACTGTGTGTCCTTTTGTTTACTTAGCTCTAAAATGGGTACAGCTACCATCTATGGTACAGGTGCATTGTGAGGTTTAACTAACTGGCCATGCTTGCGAACTTGATGGCATTTCTCAGTTTGTCTGTATGTAACATGATAACTTTTGAACATGGCATCCAACCAATTCCAGAATTTCCAGGAATGCTCTAGGCATCAGTGGCCAGAACCCTTTGGCGCGGGGTAGGGGGATCAGAAACTGAAAGGTGGGGGGAAATGGAACCCCTGACATCTGTTTAACATGGTCACAGCTTCAAGCACGTGTGCAATTGTCTATCAATCAAATAGCTGGTTGATGGCACCCATTCATGCCTTCCGGCATAACAACATCCCATTTCATCTCTCCCCATCCTTCCAATACAGTTTAACACCTTGACTCCCTGAATGACTCATCACCCAGATAGAAAGAAGACAAATAGAGGTGTGTGGGCAGGAGGGAGTGAGGAGGCAGGCACACAGCCCCTGGCACAGGGGAGAATGTGAGACCCTAGTATGGGGAGAATGAGGTCACACACGGAACCCCTGGCATAGAATGATGGGGGGAGCACACAGAGCCCCTGCTGTTGGTGGGGGTGGGGGGGCAGAGAATAGGAGAACCTGAAAACGGGAATGGGAAGTACACAGAACACTTTCTGGCAGGGGGAAATTGGGGAAACCTGGTATTGTGGGAGGGGAGCACACAGAGACCCTGGAACAGTGATGGGGAATGGGGAGTTATAGAAGTTCCTTCAATAGGGTGGTTGGAGGAATGGAAGAAGGCAAGGAGCCCCTGGTGTGGGCAACATACTAGACCCGCACAAGATATGAAGTGTGTGACCCCCTCATATTTATAAATTTCTGAGCTTCTTCGTTAAAGTGGGCAAAATATAAAGAACTGCTTAACAAATGGGGGAGAAATAGTGGGAATGTTGGCAAATTTGTGAACATTTTGGTAAGTGTAATTTTTCACTTTTCAAATGCTTTGTAGAGATTTTTAAAACAAAATTTATTTCTTAAATTGGAAATTTTCTAAACTTTTTTTTTTTGAAGTAAAGATTTTTTTTTAATTGAAAACAGAATTTTTCAGTTTTGACAAAATTTCACCAAGTGGCTAATCTGACCAATCAAAATTGGCAATGCACAAAAACTGAAAACCAAACAAATAAAATTTGTAGAAGAGAGACAAAAAACAAACAAATACAAACAAGCCCCCCCAAAAAAACTTGTTTAAAAGTTTCCACTGAACATTTTTGAAAAAAAGAAAATGAAAAGTATTTTCATAAAATTTTTCATTTTTGATCAAAGGGAAGAATTTTGACAGAAAAAAATATTCCAAAAATTTTTCAACTAGATTGACAATATTTTGTTTTCTTGGTGCGGTAGGCAGGATGGTGTCAGTATCAGAGTGTCACTATGGAGATTTAAACATCTTTTTTTTCCAGCCCCAAGGTCTCTGCATAAGTGGAATTATTTACAGGAAGTTCAACATTAAATGTCTGAATTTTACTGCCATGGACTATGATCCCATTAGAAAGGGGAGTACTAGTAGATCAGACTTTGAATAAGTTTATTTTAAAGAGAGCTACTATATTGCCCCTCAACCCCCTTTTGTTTTTAATGCCAATGTTATGCTTAAGGTCCCAATCCTGCAATGAGCTCTGTGCAGCCAAAGGAGTCTGCCTATGCTACTATAGGATCAGAACCTTAGATCTGACAAACAAATCAAGATCATCATGAATTCATTCTTATCGCCTGATAAGACCAAACAGATCAGTGTAAAGGAACGGGAGATGAACATTAATCTTCCCTTTGCCTTTGACATTTGTTTACATAATAACAGGCTATCAGGACGATATTGTTTGTTTCTGTTTCCTGGGATGTAACAGCTCAATAGCTAAGCAAATTTATGAGAGCTTTCAAATGCCAAGATAGGATTACTACTCAAACCTAGGCTCTTCCCTCTCTTCCCTCCCCACCCCACATCCTCCTTTTATTTATTCCTCTTGTTTACCTAAGGGCTTAAGCTCAGAACTTGTCTTATCAAATTATTCTTTTGCAGTAGGTCCCAAGCCTCTGACATTTCACAGCATATGCTTCCCAGTTAGTAAAGAAATACATGTGTGCATGTGTTTTAAATTGGGGAGGGGAAACCATGTGTTTAAATCCATAGGGAAAGAGGTAATTAACTCAAATTAAAGTTTGCAACCTCCAGAATATAGTCCAAGAGGCTCAAAACCTCAAGCATCATCAGGTTCTTCCAGCTCTACCTTCAGCCAGTCAGTACTGATGACTAGTGAGATATCACATGAAGTTCCCATATGTGAGGTAGTGCTGATGGAATTGCCAGGCCCACGGGATAAAAGTTTCAAAACTGACTAGTGATTGGGGGTGCTGAATTTAAGACACCTTGAAAGGGCCTCATTTTAAGAGGGCATATGCTCAGAAATTTCAAGCCTCTTTAAGGTATCTAAGGTTGTTCTTCTCCTTCGAAAGTGGCATGTACATTACTGGAGATTTGCAACCATGGTAGTCCATTCTGTATGATCCTCTACTAATCTCCTTGTGGATGAATAAACCTGATCCACCCAGGATACCAATTTGACCGTCCAAGATCTTCTTTTTCTGCCTCGTGTTCTTTTGCCATCAACTTTCCCTTCTAGTTCCTATAAACATGCACCGTCTGCTCAGCTTCTTTAGATGTGCCCTGCAAATAGCCCCTCTCTTTTTATAAGAGCCTAACACCAATCGTGCTGAGTTCCAATCTTCTCCAATACTTTTTTGTTAGTTACATAGTCTATCCATGATATTGTCAGAATAATTCTATAACACCATCATTCAAAGGACTGTAGTTCCTTTATTATCGACTGTTTGAATGTCCATGTCTCAGGCTGAGGCACCTAAAACCAGCAGCCACTTTTTAAAATCTTGGCACAATATGGCAAAGCCCCCAGGTGCAGAAGGCAGAGGGCATATTTATAGTACCTGAGATATTAATACTTGGCAGCCTTATTAGCAATCTCAGCAGAGACAGCAAAAATTCAGGGTTTCATTCTCCATTGTTCTGCTCCTTCAGTAGAATCTGTGCAAGAATGAGCATGGAGAGTGAACTGCCCTTTTCCTCCTAGAGTTGCAGCGTATCGGTGGGGAGGAAGGTAGGAAACTTGCACTGTCATGATGCTACTGTTCCATGAATAAAGAAGGAACTTCAGACTCCCAGGTTGTCCAACCTAGTATCTTTCAACAGCACCACGCTAACTACAAGAATTAAAAATTAATTAAAAAGAAGCCACTCATATCTCCCTGTTTTGTTTTTTCACCTTGTTGACGACCCCTTGCTTTCTTCCTAAATTAAACACTAGCCCTTCTTGTTAAGCCTTTTATCTGCTATAGTTTTGTGATTTTTAGTTCTCCGAGATCTATATCTTTTCTCACATAGATTACTTGTCTGCCTTACATTTTATATTATTTCTCTTGAGATATCATCAACAGTAATGATCAATAGGTGAGTTACTTATAATAATCCTGTTGCAGGCAAGCTCTCGAGTGTGAAATTTCTTCTGACGCTTGTGCAGTTGTTAGAATCACTAGCAAATGGCAAGGAGTTGGAAGATCCATATCTTGCAGGATTTTTAAGGAGACACTATCATCTTAAAGATCAGACATACAGACGCATCTGGCAAGAAGGAGAAAATCTGTGTATAGAGGGTGGCATAAAGAAAGGCAAAATGCCAACAGTGGGAGACAGACGAAGGGACCACTTAGGAGAGAGGATGCAGGAATCGAGGGTATAGGATGACAGAAGAAGAGGAATGGAGATGTGCCAAGCATTGAAGACTATGAGAGGACAGCGGAATTTAGTGCAGAAGGACAGAGAAAGATAATGAAGGGAATCAAGAATAGGAGAGGAATTAGAGCTACGTGAGAAACTGGCCAGGTAATTTTGCTCCTTTCGGGAAGGACTGTTGGACCCCCAACCTGGCTTCTACTAAAGACTGTTTGCCTTACCTAGTTGGCTAGATGCAAACTGGGTGATTTTCTGGCTGACTGATATTCTCTAGGAGGGAGGTGTCTAGGGCTCCACCTTATCTACCTTCAGAAGAGAAGGTACCTTCTACCTACTCTGGGAAGGTGCCTTACCTACTCTGGGAAGATATCTCTCCTATCAGATATCATCCCTTGGATCCCCTTCTCCTTCCACTCACTCAGGACAGGGCAGCTCCAAAAACATATTAAATATTTGTATTATCGTATCTCCTAGGAGTTCCAGTCATGGACCAGGACCCTATTGTACTATTGTACAGAATCAATAGACAGTCACTGCCACACCCTAACATGACTGGAGTGGGCTGGTAATTTCCAGCATGACTGATGCATTTAGAACAGGGGTAGGCAACGTTCGGCACGCAGCTCGCCAGGGTAAGCACCCTGGTGGGCCGGGCCAGTTTTATTTACCTGTTTATGCGGCAGGTTCGGCCGAATGCGGCCCCAACTGGCCGCGGTTCACCGTCCCGGGCCAATGGGGGTGGCGAGAAGCCGCGGCCAGCACGTCGCTCGCCTGCGCCGCTTCCCGCCATCCCCATTGGCCCTGGACGGCAAACCGCAGCCAGTGGGGGCCGCGATCGGCCGAACCTGCCACATCAGCAGGTAAATAAAACTGGCCCGGCCCGCCAGGGTGCTTACCCTGGCGAGCTGCGTGCCAAACGTTGCCTACCCCTGATTTAGAGCGATTGAGACATTTCTGGTTTCCACCTTTACTTCCCCTCCTCTAATTAAGAGATTTGGATATGTAGACACAGCGCAGAGTTAGCTGATGTTGGGAGGTCACTCAGAATGACAGCAGTTCTCTCACTATAGATCTGGCATTAGGGAGGCTGTAAAGCAACCCGGCCACCCCAAAAGCTGCAACTGAAAACACATGGACGATGACTCCATGCCTGATCACAACATTTTGGGCACTGGGGGTGGAAAAAGACATTATTGGAAGGTCTCTTCCCCAACCAATGGCAAAATGGGTTATGAGTGTGTCTGCAGCAAAGTTCTAGTAATTTCAATGTGCACTACTGGTGCAAAACATTTTTTAAAAACTGTATTTTTTTCCAAATGTCTAATACCAGTTTTTCAAAATGCTTACATTGTGCTGTGCCTTTAAATGAAGGTAGATGTGGGAGATCTTTCTAGACTGGATGGAAATGTAAAGACCATGGATGGGAAGCAAGATGATTAGCTAAAGAAGCACAAAGGACACAGTGTGCTGAAGATGTGTGTGGTGGGGGGGGGGGTGTCTCAGATTGCTGTGGGCACTCTCCAGTATAAGCTACAGATGCAGGAGCAATTACTGTGTTCTGGAGCAATAGACCTCACTGGAATAAAGTGATGTTTTTTCTTGCCTTACACAGTGTTGTATTTATTTGATTTATGCTGAATTAAGAGGTGGCTGTCACAGACCTCTAACCAGGGACCTGACTAAAAAAACATCAAGACTGGGACCTTGATAGTGGAAAGAAAAAACAAAACAAGAAAAGAAAAGAAGCACAGCTATCAGTATAGATTTTCTCTTAAGGTTACTAGAGGCCATAGCTCACGTTCAGTCTTTGTGCAAAACACCCATAGATATCAGTGGGTCTTCCACATGAAAAGCAAGGGTGGAATAGGATCCTATAAATTCTGCTAAACTTGCAATATTCCAATAAAGTGATTGTATTTCACCCTAGGCAGCATGTAAGACAAACGTCTCTCTGTTTTACTGCAGGTATGTTTGTAACATTCTCTCATCTATTAAACATGACACGAAGCAGATCAAAATATAAAACAAGATGTATCTATGTAGATACAGCTCCAAACCAAGAGACCTAGATGAGGAGTGAAGCTCATCTTGCAAAACGGATTGGATGCCTCTTTAATTTATTATTGTTATGGAGGAGATGTGCCATCTAAAGCACTCAAAGAAAAGCGATGAAATCATAGTGATTATAGCTGAGGGAACATTTCCTAATTTTTCCCAAGAGCTGATGTCACTGTGCATATTTTATCAAGCAATAATCTTAAAATCAAGCTGCCCCAATTTGAGTCTTCTGGTTAGTGAAAACTGCAAAAGAATAGCACAGACACAAAGTTCAGAGTCCTATGGGAATGCATTCACAATTCAAATAAAACAAACCCACATTTATTTATGTGGAGGCACTTTGCAGACAGCTATAATTCATCCTTAGAATGCATTTTGGGATAGATATTCTGGGATGCACACTTTCCGGAATGAAATCTGGGATACGTTCAGCTGGAGGTATTTCCATGCCCCCTTGTTCCTAGATCTGAGGTAGGCAAACTACGGCCCGCGAGCCATTTTAAGTCAGCCCCTGAGCCTCACCAAGCGGCTGGGCCCCACACCACGCAGTTCAGCGGTGCTCTGGCTGGGGCAGCAGCCGCACCATGCGACTCAGTCCTGCTCTGGCTGGGGCACTTGGTCGGGGCCACACCATGCGGCTCAGCCCCACTCTGGTGCTCCGGCCAGGGCACTGGGTCAGGGGCCGAGTCACGTGGTGTGGTCCCGCTCCGGCTGGGGAGCTGGGTCGAGGGCTGCACCACGTAGCTCAGTCTCACTCTGGGTGGCGCTAGGTTGGGGGCCACACCCCTGAGCCTCTCCCCACGTCCCAACCTCCTCATCCCCAGCCCCACCCCATTCATGGCCCTCCATACAATTTCTATTTCCCGATGTGGCCCTCGGGCCAAAAAGTTTGCCCACCACTTGCCTAGAGCATACTTTAGTGCCAGTGAAACAGCATGTTCAGCAATAGTTTTAGAACTACTAGGCGAGGCATGGTCTAGCAGTCTGAATTCAGGACAGAGTGATGGGCCCTCAGAAATTCTAAACTCAGTTCTCACACTGACTCCTACTATGATCTTGGGCAAATCATTTAACTTCTCTACTTTGGGTTTTCCCTGGGTAAAATGGGGAGGGAAATACCCCATACAGACTTCGTTAGGCTAGGCTGTGCCCTCAGCATTAATAGGCATGCTTTATGGGATGGGGTACAGAAGAGCCATGCTGCTCCAGAGTCCCCAGAAGGTCTCCTGGCTGAGTCAGTCAGAATACTTCCTGGGAGCTACTGGGCAATATGCACCAGAACAGCCTATGTTAGCCTTGGAGATGGTGCAGCATGCTTCCCAGCCTCCACACCCCACCAGCTCTGCTAATCATGCCTTACCCTCATCCCACCCCTCCCCTATTTCTCTCCAGGCTTCTGGGCCTGTGAAGTCATTGGGGTGAGTGGAGGGCAGAGATTCCTTTTACCGTCCTTCTGCCCCGGCTCTTGCACACCCACAGTCTTGCTTTTAATATCAGTGCTTTGAAGATGTGATGTGAAGTAGATACCTACTACCTATTCTATTGTCTTCATTGAAGTAGCTATTCCATTAAAAACAAAACCTCCAAAAACACCCCTGTGAAGAGATGAGTAAATATTGGCTGCGATCATAAGTCTCTTCATATTGAGAAGCAAACAGGGGCATCACTGCTCATTCTGCTTTCTTTTACCGGCAGCAATGTGTGCTCAGTAAGTGGGTTAAAATAAAACAAAACCAAAACATCTGGGCATGTTGGAACTCTTAACAATTCAGGGCCCAAAGGCACATTAGCCAACGAGTTAGTCATTTGATGGCAACGTCAACTTCAAAACCTACTGAACTAATGTCAGTCTAAGTCCTGCAGCCACACACACGCTAAAGGTTTCCTTGGAAAAGTATTTTGCTGGTTTTCAAAGTCCCCAGTCGTGTCAGTGCACATTGCAAGATAATGCATGCTTGTCCACATTGGATTGGTAACCCCCTCCTTTTCCCTCTGGGGCTATCAATGATGTGCCAACGGCCATGAAATGAGAAGAAAGTCATTTGAAAGATTTAAAGTATATTCCCAGCTGAAAATTAGATGTAATGCATTTTCTTTTCTGTGGTCCTTAACAAAAAGGCTTTGGAAAAGTCTTCATGCAGACGAGGTAGAAACCATACAAGCAGTAATAAGGCAGATAAATCATTTATGAAGAAAATGAAGGGAGAAAATTTCCTAATGCCAATGCAAGAAGCATTTCCCCTAACATATGGGGCATAATAAATACATTCCATTTTAAAATAAGCAAATGGATAACTGCAGTGACCAAACAAACATTACAGGAGGAAGATGTGAATTATTATAGTAAATTGGCAGAGTGCAAGCAACCCAGTGCTCACTCAGCCTGATTTCCTAAGAAGCAAAATTCCTGCTGAGAAAATAGGACCCTACCTGTCTCTTCAGATACAAATCAGTTGAAGTATTAAAGCAATGAGTCTTGAGAAGCAGCCTTGAAAACTTCATAAGCAGGGTTATTGTGCTTTATGAAACTATGAACATTACACTCCCTTGTCTTCTTTTTTCATCAAATGGATAAGGACTGTTTTCATTTTCTAATACTGTCTAATCACATCCATCAAAGACAAGGTTCTTTATTTTATTGTTAAAGTTTCCTATGCCAATAAAGCATATTCTCTGCAGGAAAAACACAAAGTGGGTTATTATTAGAGACATGTTCATGCTAGAAGAGGTTTGGGGCCAGAATCTCAGCTGGTGTAAATCAGCAGTGCCTCATTGACCTTACTGGAGTTACACCAAATTATACCAGCTGAGGATCTGATGTATTGTGTCATTATCTCATTAAAATATGACCATGCAAATCATTGTTGCTACCACTGTTATATAATTGCAACAAATCTTATACAGTGTGTGTCAATAGAAAGGATTAAGCCGCTCACAGGCTAATGACCAGAGCCAACCTTTTGAGACATGTTAGAAAAGTATGTGAATGGTCATTAGGGCCACTCCATGCTAGATAGGCTAGAACTTTGAAATGCAAATCTGTATTATTAGAGAATTGGAGGTGATACTAACTGCATGTGTGTACTTATATCTTGTTAGATGTTAGCCATGTAAACAGACAGTTCGTGTCTGTCACTATAACTATTGATTCAGAGATCCAAAGGACATCTTAATATTTAAAGGAACTGTAAACAAAAGTAATATCACTGTATTCATCTCTCTTTGAAATGTATAGCAAATCACCTGCAAATGGTGGAAAAACAGGCAATTGCCTTATGTTAATCTGTGTAACTAATTACTAGCGATGCTTAGGAAATATGTCTACTTCAAAGTCTCCATTATTCCCCAGTGTTTGCCTAAGGACTCTGACCTGTCAAGAGAAGGTCTGGAACTGTACAAAAACACTTGGGTCCTGATCCTTTTTATCTCACATATGCTTGATGCTTAATGCAGAGGAAGCTTGAGCCATAAGGCTGAGATCTCCACAGTCTCATCTGGATCTCCCTGAATATGGACATTGGACTATAATCTATGGACTGATTCTGAAAGAACTCCTTGCAACTACAAAGCTCACCATCTCTGCTATGAATCTGATCCTCAGAACTGTACTCATGTCTGTGTGTATATTGATCTTTTAGCCGATACTCTCTCTCTTTTCTTTTTTAATAAATTTTAATTTAGTTAATAAGAATTGGCTGTAAGTGTATTTGGGTAAGATCTGGAATATTCATTAACCTGGGAGGTAATGTGTCTGATCCTTTGGGATTGGTAGAACTTTTATATGAAAAATAAGATTTTCAGTAATCCTCATCATATTTGACTTGGTGTCTGGGTGGAGGCCTAAGGTTGGATTACTTTAAGGGAATGGTGTTGTTGGCTTCTGGGTAACCAGTAAGGTATTATAGAAGCTGTTTTGGTAAATCTACGTGTTGCAATATCGACCAGTTTAGGGGATTATCTACCCCACTCTTTGCAATTCACCCTAATTGAGTAACCTCAGTGCAGCTCCCTGAGGGCTCCAGTCACAGTCATGTAATAAAAAGTTGTCTTTGCTTGAACTTGCTTACATGAAACTTCTCGGTGTTTAAGTTACCCCAGAGATTCACTCATGGCTACTATTTTGGATTAGATCCTCTGAGCTCCAGAGGGCACTGGGGAATTAATCATTCTGCTTCCTGAGCACCTATTCCTGCCACCCTCAATAAAAGTTTTCATGCTAAAAATGTTCAGAATCAGTGAAAAACACACAGCCTTATAGGAATAGAAACATGCCTGTTTTTACATGAGTAGTCCCTGATATTTACTGAATACAAATTCACTGCTGTGTATTCAGACTGCACATTCTTAGAAATTAATAGAATTCGCTGAACTTTACTTAATGAGACATGACAGTGAATAATTATCTGCCCTTTGTATTATCCACTGTTAGCTATTCTGCTTGTGCATGTATTAAACATTAAAGTAGATCACAAGGAACTCCATAAATTTAAAGCCATTAACTGGGTTTTCCTCAACCTTCAATATTTCATGCTTTATAAAAAAAGCTAGCTCACTGAGAAAAAACACAGGAGCCAGGTGACAATCTGGAAGTGGAATTCACCTATGCTTTTCCACAATATTCTGATTCTGAATTTTGCCAGTTATGGAACCGAAAGCCCATTGTAGCCAGTGGAAAGATTCCCCTGTTGACTTCAAAAGGCTTTGGATCTGGCCCTAAACTCTTTGCGATTATAATACAAGCATTTTTTACAGTAAAAAATAAAACAAACTGTAAACAGAACCAAGAAGTCTTCTGAGTTGGCAGTGCTAATTAGCTGCAGACACAAATGCATTAAAGATTTTATTAATTAAGCAATAAAACACAACAGTCATTCATGGCAGAAGGATGCAATCCAACAATAGGGATACAAGTCGTCCCCCTCCCCATGTGCCCCCCACACACTCAGTTTTTTCCCTCTCTGTTTCATGAGTATCTGCCCTCTACAAGCATAAGGTCTGCAGACTGTTCAACTTGTTCAGAACTGACTGAGACTCCTGCTGAAGCAGCCCCACAGGAGCCTGATCGAGAGTGAGGGACAAGATCAGACAGACAGACTTGACCTCTTTCCTACTTACAATTTATAACCGAACGACTGTGTCAAAGAGAAAACCAGGCTTAAATAATATTCTTTTGATGAAGATTAAGCAAATGAGCAAGTATAATTAGTAAAACTATAATTACCGGTATAACGTTCCCATTACTGCAATAAACCGAGAGTGCCTGTGGAATAAATTCCAGCTTCCTTCCTTCCAGAATAACCAACCAGAGAAAGAAATGCAAAAGTCATGAATAATTCAGGTTTTAACTTGCTTTATGCAAAAAAATTATGTAAATTTCAGATGAGTCCCACATTTGCTGAAAAACAACTCATTTACTTTCAGAATGGTTAATGGATAAAATTTCCTTTTGGGCTACTGTACTGTGTGTCTGTTTTGTGTGTGTCTATTTTATGTGCTATTGAACAATCAGTGAAGGATTAACGGATAAAGCATCTCAATGCCTCCTTTTCTGGAGGTGCTAATTTCAATGTTAAAAGCCTCCATAAACTCAGATTTTGACCTTTTTATTATTATTAAGAGCACTTGCCCAGACAAGGCTGTCAAAAATTAGTCACAGGAGCATATTAAATAATAAACCAGCATAATTAGATCAATATTGAAAACTGCTTTTTCTCCCCCCATCAACTCAAATGAGGAAAAGGTGAGTGACAAGACTCATGCTCTTGTTCCTGAAACTAATTCTATAAAGGGCTAGGCTACACTTCAGAGACTCTGCCAATACAGTTATACTGGCATAGCTATGATGACAGAGCTCCCTAGTGTAGTAGTTTCCAAACTGTGGGTTAAGTCCTCATGTGGGGTCACAGGAACAATGGGCCAGATTCAGTCCACGAGATGATTTCCTTTACTCCCAGATCTGTCTGCACTTGCTCCACAAACACCTTTGTGGCAGGACTCCATTTTAATTTACGGTGGAGCGTTTGGGGAGAGGGTCCAGATGCATTTGAAATTGTCTCATGGGCCAAATCTGGCCCATTGGATCCACAACCTGATTTTGCCATTTGCATGATACGCCCCATCCAAAGGCTGTGCAAGCATCCAGCTGAGACTTGAACCCAGAAGATTCCTTATCTGTGGGCAGTAGCCTCATCAAGAGAGCATCCTATCTGCTTGAGCTGTACTAGCTCTTCTGAGATGGGAGCCTGGAGCAGCTTGTAAGCTCCTTAAGGCAGAGCCTAAGTCTTCTTCTGTGTGCATATGGTAAAGAATCATAATAATTCATTGTCACTTTGCACATGGGCATACGTCTGTTCAAAAAAGTTTTGATGAATTTAATTATCTTTAAGGCAGGATGGTAATTTGATGGTGAGATCTTTGAAGAGTGATTCTCTTGGTTTCCAGTTAGCAAGACCCACTCTGGAAAGAATAAAAGTTCTCATGCCATGTCTCTCCTGATTGAAGAGAGATGGGACTGGGATGTAATGAATATGAAGGGGATTCTTCACTGAAGCTGCAGAATACAAGACAGACCCGGTAGTTCTCTCTGGCTGCCAGATTGACGAACACAGCCTGTGCTGCCCTAGCATCACCATACAGGGCTTTCCTATGTCCTGGCCTAATTTACTTAACAGTGAATGTGCTAATTTTTAATTGAGTTATTACCACAAATTCCTAATTCTGATTTAGGATAGAAGAAGCACAATAGACTCGTTGTTATACAGAGTATCTGGTTCAGCCTCCAGCTGTGAGTCTAGTGATGTGTTATGAATGAAAACAAGAGTGCAAGAAACGTGCTTGCAAATATGACAAGGTTTTCCTTAAGCATGGCTTCACCAGTGTTTATATCAAGAACAAAGAAAGGCCAAATTGCTTGCTGTGTCACACAATGTTATTTCGTGAAAGCAAGAAACCTAATGAAACAAACGACACCTTGAAAACTTTCACAAGGAACACATAGGAAAACCAAAGTCATTTTTACAGCGCTAGAAAGAAGAAATTTTGCGTCAACAAGTGCAATTCAAGAGAGCCACGTCTGTCTCTGACCAAACATCATTGGAGATGAGTTACTCACACTACACAGGCCAAGAAGCCTCACATGATTGGAGAGACCTTGATTTTGCCCCCCCTGGAATCAATATGGTGAAGATAATGCGAGGTGAAAATAAGGCAAACAACTGAAAGCCATACCATTCTCCAACACCACAGTGAAGTGAAGGCTCTTCAAGTTGATGTGAGCACTGAGGGTTGTGATGCACATTTCTTGGCTTTTGTGCCATACATATAGGAGGATGCAAATCTCAAAGACATTCTGTTCTGTCTCCCTCTTCCTGGGCTTCAGACAGCACAAGGAATGTTTGTTGTGTTACATGGCTACATGCAAAACAAAAATACCCTGTGGGATCACATGGTGGGCTTTTGCACAGATGGAGCTCCAACTATGGCAGGCCACAAAGCAGCTCTGCACACCTTGGTCAAGAAAGTTGCTCCGTTTGTTGTGTGGACTCACTGCATGATTCACAGAGACCAACTGGCATCTAAAACTCTGAGTCCACATCTAGGTTAAGTCTTGCAGTAGGAGTCATCCATTGTGAATTACAGCAAGACTCAGCCTCTTCATGTACATTGTTTGCAAAACTGTGTGAAGACATGGGGTCTGACCATGACATGTTGTCCCATGCTGAAGCTTGTTACGTCTTGAGAGGAAAAGTACTGGGGTGGTTTTTTTGAACTGAGACACAAGCTGTATGCCTGTGACTGCATAAAGAGTGAATTCACTGATTTTCTATGTGAGCAAAAGAAGATGTGGCTTCTTGCCTACACCAGAGACATATCTGAATTAACTAAAAGCAAGTCTGCAAGAAAAGTACTCCAAATCCTTCAGCTGAGTGATCAAATCACAGGATTCATGAAAAAAATTGTTTTCAGGAAGAATAATCTATTGAAGACAAACTGACTTTCATTTTGAAAGACCAACAAAAGCTAAATGGAAAGACATCCATTATCAAGTTTTTAACTTTGCCCCAGCAGGTCCTGGAGCAGAATTCCATATCTCAACCCTCTACACTGCTATTTTTAGCCCCACAGCCTAAGCCCTGGGAGTCCAAGTCAAGTGACACGGGCTCTGAGACATGGTGCAAAAGGTTTTTCTTTGCAGTATAGATATATTCTAAAGTGTTTTAGGAGCACAGATGTCATTGAAAAGTTATTGGAACTTATGCCCCTAAGTCACCTAGGCACTTCTGAAAATCCCCCCCAAAACCCTCTCATATCACAGCTTAGTAAAAACACATAATAACTGTGGATGCTTTTTAAAAACTGTCAAGCAAGCAGACATAATAAAATACAGACACAGTGTATAATTAGCAGGGCCGCCCAGAGGATTCAGGGGACCTGGGCGTCTTCGGCGGCAGGGGGCCCCTGCCGCCGAATTGCCGCCGAAGACCTGGCACTTCGGCTGCGGGTCCCGGGGCGGAAGGACCCCCCACTGCGGGTCTTCCGGGCACCTCAGCAGCGGGTCCCGGAGCGGAAGGACCCCCCGCCGCTGTACTGCTGCTGAAGACCCGGAGCGAAAGAAGCTCTGGGGGCCCGGGCCCAGGAGAGTTTTCCAGGGCCCCCGGAGCGAGTGAAGGACTCCACTCCAGGGGCCCCGAAAAACTCTCGTGGCGGCCTCTGCGGGGCCCAGGGCAAATTGCCCCACTTTCCCCCCCCCTCTGGGCAGCCCTGCTAATTAGTGATGGATCCCCTAAGAGTACAGGTCTTTTCTAGAGAGGAAGGTATTTATCTGTGAGTTTTGTATCGCACCCATTCCCATCATATCGGAGCACATGAAGGAACCAGAGATGTAGGCAAATTTCAGCATCTGAGGAGACAGGAGGGTTTGGTTCAACCAACTTCACCGTTCCTTTGGTTATATCCATTGCCAATCGGATGCATTTCCCCTCCTTAAATGACATTTTAAAAAATTAGGATTGGGGAAAGAGGTTGAGATTTCATGATCACTAGTTTAATCTAGGTGTGGCTTTATATGCACACTCATTAAAACATACTTATAAATTAACCTTCAGCGAGAGGATTGCTTGCTTTAAAGGTTACTGTCTGTGTACTGAAGCAAAAATCATAAGTGCTATTTTGTTATAGACCTTCTGGAAAAGAGACACAGGGGTATGTATAATTTACCATCTGATTTCAAGCTGAGACAAAAAAAATCACCACATATGTTTAGGTTCTTTATTCAGAATGAAATGATTCTTCCCTGCAATACAAATCTGGAGGCAGTGTCTCAAAGCGAGCTCTTCTCTGACTGCAAATTGACCACAAAGGCCATGAAAAAGGCAGGTCAAGTGACAGGCAGGTCACAACAGGAGTCTGCAATCTTTTAAAGTTTACTGTTTGTTGATTAAAACTAAGCAACCCAAAACAAAAACTATGTCTTGGGGTGAGACACAGTACAGAGGTTCTGGAAGAGGTCCCTGAGCACTTGCATAAAGTAATGAAGATTAATGGGCTGTCCTCTGGAACTATGTGCTTAGATAATGATCTCCTAGGTGTGATCATTGATCAATTGTCTAAATTTGGAGTAGTTCCTCATTTATCGTGATGCACCGGATAAGGGAAATTGTTCCAAGTGGGAAGGAATGGATAGAAGATTTCAGTGCATATGCATCCAATGGAAGCTCCTCATGGTTCAGTGTCCATCCTGTTTCAGATCTGATGCACTATTGTTTGTATTACAGCCCTGTTTAGAGGCCAGAGCACCATTGCACTAGGCACTGTTCAGGCACAGAACAAAGACTTCCCCCAAACACCTTGCATGGTTTACCTTCTGCTGTAAACTGTCTCCCATGCATACCAGTTACATCTATCCATTTTCATACGGTACCAGCCTCCACCACATTTAACGAGGGACACAGCAGAACAGAGAAACTATCTGAAAACATTTGTAGAGGAAAAACAAACAGGCTTATTGCCTATGGATTTGAATCACTGAACTCAAAAGCTGGAGTGAGTCATATGCTCCCTGTGTTAACTGTAGGGTTGTCATAGTAATGATTTCTCCCTATTATTTTTTGTTTTAGTTTTAGAGTCTGTGGGCTGGATTATGCTTGGTCTTGCAAGGGGAAATATACAGGAGGGAGAAGAAGGGCACAAGGAACTTTTGCTCTTCTCCCACCTCACTGCCATCATCTGCACACTGGGTATATGGACACAGTACCAGTTCTTGCACTCAGACACCATGGAGGATGGTACAGTGACACTGACTCCCACTGCACCAGCCAGCAGAGCTGGCCATGTGTGGAGAAGAAAGCAAATTACTTCCTTTTAAAGGGCCATGCTTCCAGACCTATTCTGCCCCCACCCAAAGGTATGAATTAAAGCCATAATTTAGCCTTAAGTGTGGTTTGTACATATGCACTAGAAAACATCACTGGACGGTCACTTGTTTTAGACACAGGAATAAGATGGTCATAGTTTTGCAATGCTTTAGGTAGGAGGCATATTAATTCACTGCGCAGAGTTGCTGAGGATGATACTAGTTGGCACTGTTGGTGCTTTACCTAAGTGCAATGGTGCCCAAATTTTTCCTCTCGCACCCCACCTTGTCTGTATTTAACCCTTTGTATGGAGAGTTCCACACTGAGTGCTTATCCAGAAATGATTCATAATAGGAACATTTTGGGCCATAATATTGATGATACAACAACAACAAGCAGCAGAACCTAAATTATTTACATATTTTAAATGTCTAAAATATTTGTCATTACCGCTCTTCCTATTTTAGCTCATGGCTGAGGCTCTTCAACACTCTCCTTCCTGTCAAAAATGCTCACCTGTACTCTATGAAAAGAAAAGGCAAGGCAAAGGTAAGAGAGGAGTTTGGGAGTGGAGGGGAGGGATTCAATAACTAAGACAGAGGCATTGATTTCAGGGAAGGAAAGGGCTGTCTGGGTCATTTAACTTATATCTCTACACAACAGCATGGTTGATGTTTTGTTTCTTTAGCATTTTAGCCAATTTACTTTTGAATACCTCTAGGATCCGGTGCCTCAACCCACCCATGGCAAATTCTTCATTGTCCAATTGAACTCACTGCAAAAAGTTGTTTCCTAATGTCTATACAATTTTTCTCTCTTTTAGTTTCAGGCTATTGCTCCTTATTATGCCATCTTTAAAATACTTTTAGAAAATCTACCACTTTTTTAATACCATTCTGTGTAAAGGATATATAGACAGCAAACCTGTCCCTCTCTGAGCCTCTTTTCTGAAAGCAGATTCAATTGATAGTTCATAACCTATAACTCTTTGATCATCTTTGAAACTATTAAGATTTCCTCTATTTCAGCTATGCCCAATATACATAAATAAAGGAGCCTGAAACTATGAAGAGTAATCCAAGTGTGAAACTGATACATATTGAGGTCCTACGTATGGTACAATTATTTATACACTCTCACTTTGTATTTGCATTCCCCCCCGAAAAACTATTATTATTTCTACTTAAAATTAATTTTGCAGTAGTGCCTACAGGCTCAAACTGGACAGAACCTTATTGCAGTAAGTACTTTACAAACATATAGTATAATGTTGAATAAAGGAACATTTTTCAGATGTGTCAATCTATACTGTAGTTTTCTGTTACCTGGATACTACTTTAAACAAACAGCTATTGTTGGTCCATGAATACCCACTGAAATGAGGTTATGCTAAAGACTGGTATGCATAATATTAGTTATGAACCTAGTAATGAAAAAGTTAAAGTCTGACACTGTTCTATCCTGCTCATTCTGCCATCACATCTCAGTGAGACAAACACTGGAGCCAAAAATTTTCAAAAACAAATGCCTACAGTCCATGTTTAGGCACCTAAACAAGGGGCCTGAATTTCAAAAGGTGCTAAGCATTCAACAATCCCCAATTAAGCCAACCCATTTTTAAAAATCTTGGCTTGTACTTTTTCTATCACCCTGGGAATAATGGTAACTTAAATTGCTAAACGTTACGGCCAAGCTTTTCAAACTTAGCCTTCTAAGTTAAGTGCCAAGGCCAAACTCTTCAAAGTCAGGATCATAAATCAGGATTTTCATTGGTGCTGAGCACCCACAACTATTTTGATTGGGGTCTCTAGATGCTACTGTAATATAAGTACCATTACTACGAATAATAGAAGTCAATGGGAGCTGCAGGCACTCAGCACATCTCAGAATCAGGCTACTTTCTTAGGTGCCTAAATATAGATTACGGGTATATCTACACTAGAAACACTACAGTGGCACAGCTGCAGTGATGTAGCATAGACAGACACTTACTGTAGCAACTGATGGGGTTTTTCCATCGCTGCAGTATATACACCTCTTTGAGAGGTGGTAGCTAGGTTGCCGGAAGAATTCTTCCATTGACCTAGCAGTGTCTACAGCGGGGGTTAGGTTGACTTACTTACATCACACAGGGCATGACATTTTTCACAGCCATGAGTGATGTAGTTAAGCCAACCTAACTGCGTAGTGTGAACGAGACCTTAGATGCCTAGTTCTACGCACCCAAGTTTGAAAATTTAGGATTAGCATGCTATTTAACCTTTGAAATCTTTTCATATTTTAAATTACTTTTGCACAGAGAACACAGCAACTCAGTTATTATATCCTTTCAGAATTTAACTGCAGACTGTTAACAAATAACAGAATAGCACGGAAATTGTAATATGCAGAAGATCAAAACCTAGCGAGACAATAAGCAGAAAAACTATGATAAGGAAACTATATGAAAAGCAAATGTAACCCAATTATTCAGACAGGGGCTCCCAAGTAGTCATAACATGAGTGGGTCATACAAGACTAAACTTTCATAACTTCTAATATTAAAATCTTTGCCTCTGGCTGTTAAAGCAGGAGGTAATATCTCTGGGATTAGGAGACTTCTGCTGCATTCTAGGACTATAGCTCTGCAATGAGGCTATGAGACTCTCACTAGATTATTAATATTTAGTGATTCTTAATCGCCAGCTTTATTGCAAAACTGCATCATATAAACAGTAATTTATTTCAAATTCCTCCATAATAAAAAAAATACATGGCTTACCATGATAGTCCTGATAAAACAAATAGGTTGTTTCTCTGATTAACAAAAAAAAAAAAAAAGATTTATTCCTAGCTGCCTCAACATCCTCTAACCATTCTGTACCTTGCAGACTGGACTTGGGACATTCATCAGAAACAAATGCAACGCAAGACCGAGAATCTAAAATACAGCTGAGGTACAGCATTATTTTAGGCACTTCACACAGGTTATATACCATTCATTTTACTCCTGATTACAGAGGCATTCTCCAGATGGCATGGCTAGAGGTCTAGTTTCAGGGCATTGTAGCCTAGATGTCACTTCCACAAAGATCTCCAGCTACCTCTGAACCACAATGAACAGAGGATGCTCCAGTCTGAGACTCTTCAAGTGCTGCTGACATTTAGCAGCACAACTGGGCACAATTTGCTACGTTTATAAAAAACAGAGGACGTGTCTGTTGTATTATTATTTGTAGTACAGTAACCTGCAGAGCTTGGGTTAGGGCCCCATTGTGTCAGGCACTCAATAAACAAAAGTAAGAAAAAGTAAATGCCCCAAGAATTTTCAATCTACATAGACAATATTAGAAATGTAGGACTGGATGGGACTTCGATAAGTCAGCTAGTCCAGTCCCTTACATTCAGGCAGGACTAAGTATTATTTAGACCATTCCTGAGAGGTGTTTGTCTAACCTGTTCTTAAAAACCTCCAATGATGGAGATTCCACAATGTCCCTAGGTAAATAGTTCCAGTGCTTAAGTACCCTGAGAGTTAGGAAGTTTTCCCTAATGTCTAGCCTAAATCCTGCTTGCTGCAACTTAAGACCATTACTTCTTATCCTGTCTTCAGTGGATAAGGAGAACAATTTATCACCCTCCTCTTTATAAAAACCTTTTACATACTTGAAGTTTTATCATTTCCCCACCTCAATCCTCTCTTCTCCAGATTTAACAACCCAATTTTTTCAATCTTTCCTCATAGGTCATGTTTTCTAGACCTTTAATTAATTTTGTTGCTCTCCTCTGGGCTCTCTCCAATTTGTCTACATCTTTCCCGAAGCACGGTGCCCAGAACTGGACACACTAATCCAGTTGAGGGCTTATCAGTGCTGAGTAGAGTAGAAGAATTACTTCTTCTGTCTTGCTTACAACAGTCCTGCGAATACATCTCAGAATTATGTTCACTTTTTGTGGAACAGTATTCCATTACACTGGTCTACAATTTTTGAGAAGTTGTCTGCTTCAGAGATAAAATGTGCTATTTATTATGTATTTTGATGTGCTGAATTCAAATATGACAATTAAAACAACTGATTGGCCACTGTTTCTAAGATATTTAAGTTTTTACATTTTATGTCTATGTATATTGCATAGATAGTAGAGTTTTAATCATAAATTGTAAACCTAGGTCTTTTCATGTGTTTGTGGTTGCTTTACATGATAATATGTTACCTGTCCTGTTTATGTAACACTTTAAAAATCAGCAAAAGGGTTATATAAATAAAATTGATTATGAAACAAAAGGCAAAAAACTATTATGTACATAGTTTAGTCCTATTCAGTGTCTGCTCTGCACTTCTTAGCTTGTCTCTTGTATTCATTAAATGGAGCATCTCTTGTCACTGTCCAGCAATAGTCTGCAAGCATTGATGGGTTCCATTTCCCCTGATAGCGTTTCTCCATTGTTGCAATGTCCTGGTGAAATCGCTCGCCATGCTCGTTGCTCACTGCTCCGCAGTTCGGTGGAAAAAAATCTAGATGAGAGTGCAAAAAATGTATCTTTAGTGACATGTTGCAACCAAGACTTTTGTATGCCTTGAGGAGGTTTTCCACCAACAACCTGTAGTTGTCTGCCTTGTTGTTTCTGAGAAAATTTATTGTCACTAACTGGAAGGCTTTCCATGCCGTCTTTTCTTTGCCACTCAGTGCATGGTCAAATGCATCGTCTCGAAGAAGTTCACGAATCTGAGGACCAACAAAGACACCTTCCTTTATCCTAGCCTCACTTAACCTTGGAAATTTTCCACAGACGTACTTGAAAGCTGCTTGTGTTTTGTCAATGGCCTTGACAAAGTTCTTCATCAGACCCAGCTTGATGTGTAAGGGTGGTAACAAAATCTTCCTTGATTCAACAAGTGGTGGCTGCTGAACACTTTTCCTCCCAGGCTCCAATGACTGTCGGAGTGGCCAATCTTTCTTGATGTAGTGGGAATCTCTTGCACGACTATCCCATTCGCAGAGAAAACAGCAGTACTTTGTGTATCCAGTCTGCAGACCAAGCAAGAGAGCAACAACCTTCAAATCGCCACAAAGCTGCCACTGATGTTGGTCATAGTTTATGCACCTCAAAAGTTGTTTCATGTTGTCATAGGTTTCCTTCATATGGACTGCATGACCAACTGGAATTGATGGCAAAACATTGCCATTATGCAGTAAAACAGCTTTAAGACTCGTCTTCGATGAATCAATGAACAGTCTCCACTCATCTGGATTGTGAACGATGTTGAGGGCTGCCATCACACCATCGATGTTGTTGCAGGCTACAAGATCACCTTCCATGAAGAAGAATGGGACAAGATCCTTTTGATGGTCACGGAACATGGAAACCTTAACATCACCTGCCAGGAGATTCCACTGCTGTAGTCTGGAGCCCAACAGGTCTGCCTTACTCTTGGGTAGTTCCAAATCCCTGACAAGGTCATTCAGTTCACCTTGTGTTATGAGGTGTGGTTCAGAGGAGGAGGGTGGGAGAAAATGTGGGTCCCGTGACATTGATGGTTCAGGACCAGAAGTTTCATCCTCTTCCTCATCTGACTCAAGTGAGAATGATTCTGGTGCATCAGGAACCGGCAGTCCTTCTCCGTGGGGTACTGGGCGTATAGCTGATGGAATGTTTGGATAATGCACAGTCCACTTTTTCTTCTTTGACACACCTTTCCCAACTGGAGGCACCATGCAGAAGTAACAATTGCTGGTATGATCTGTTGGCTCTCTCCAAATCATTAGCACTGCAAAAGGCATAGATTTCCTTTTCCTGTTCAACCACTGGCGAAGATTTGTTGCACAAGTGTTGCAGCATATGTGTGGGGCCCACCTCTTGTCCTGATCTCCAATTTTGCAGCCAAAATAAAGGTGATAGGCTTTCTTAACCATAGTGGTTATACTGCGCTTTTGTGATGCAAAAGTCACTTCACCACAAACATAGCAGAAGTTATCTGCACTGTTCACACAAGTACGAGGCTTCTCTGCTCACTTTGGCTAAACAGAAATGTGTCCCTTTGCAAAATCAAACACTGACAAATAAGAGAGCACGACACTGTATGATTTCTAGAGCTGATATAGGGCAATTTGTTCAGCAGAGTGATGTAAGCTTCGTTATGATTGCCTCATCCATGACTTCTAGGAATAACATGATGCAATTCATATCATGTATGATGCAATACCAGCTTCAGATTGCATCATTCATTGTTTTGCCTAAAAAGCAAGTATTGTCCAAACCCAGTCATAGATTTATTCATAGATCCAGTCAAAGATGTATTTTAGTCATTTCTGGTTTAAATTGAGATCCTTTCCCTTTATAACTCACTTATCCTCCGCCATTCCCAAGTCAAGGGTTGTATATACTGACCCAATAGCATATCTTGAAAACTAGAGCCAATCAACAATTTTAAGCATCATTTTAGTTCTCAGTGACCCAGAATTAGTAAAGTTTGACTACATTTATTTCAGAAGCATTTTGGCTGTAGAGCAGTGTTATTGACTCAAGTTTAGTTTGTGATCCACTTAGCCCCCAGATCCTTTTCTGCAGTACTTACAAAATGGGAAATGACTGCCTAGGAAGGAGTATTTGTGCAATTGATTATTCATTCCCAAGTATAGTACATGGCATTTGTCCTTATTGAATTTCATCCTATTTACTTCAGACAATTTTTCCAGGTTGTCAAGATCATTTCGAATTTTAATCCTGTCCTCCAAAGCATTTGAATCCCCTCCCAGATTTTTTTTAAACACTTCCCATTCAAGAAACTTTCTTGCCACAGCAAGTTAGTTGAAAATTTGCTTTATGGAATGACCTCAGTTCTGAATCATACTTACTATGGAAATTTTTCACCTGCTGCTCAACCAAAGGGTCATGAGAAGATTCAAATAGTATTATGTGCACAAAGAGCACTTGAGGGTGCACTTGTCTTATTGCTCTTTTGCATGTGCAGATTTTACACCCAGTCTTGAAAACATGGCCATATTTTCTTAAGCAGATTGCAAGTTACATTATATATAGGTTTTATAGTCCCCAGTAAAAAGTTTTCCTCCTGTGTCAATTGAAGTTGATGCAATAAATGTATAATCATTACCTTGTTCTTCACTTGCTGCACAAGCCAAATATCATAACCCTGGTGTCAGAAAAACTGGCATGCTATTAGGCACTGACCATAAATGATGGCCTAAAGAGTTTCTGAGATATAAGTGCCTCAAGGGAAGCATTTCACATAATGCCCCTCAGCCAAACCCCAGTATTAATGACTATTGTCCCTGTGTAATAGGCAGTATGAATATGAGTTAATCAAATTAGGAATGACTGTAAACACAGTAGTAGGTCACAAAGAATAAATCTTTTTGATAGAACTTGGCATGAATTTTCAATGCTGCCAATGTAGATTCTATTTGGGGAGTGAAGCTAAATCCACTCTGGCGATGAATGATATGAGAATACAGACATATTGCCTTCTGCTTGCCAGTTCACATGTTCAGGTAGGGTGACCAGATCACCACACTAAAATATCGGGACACATTGGGGTGCCATAAGCCCCACCCACAGTCCATCCTCACTCCTCCCAGGCTCCTCCCCCACTCTGCCCCAGGTCCCACCCCCTCCCCGCTCGGCCCCCCCCACCGCACCCTTCCTCATCCCCCAGCCTGACGCTGGCTTGCTGCGTCCTTCCTCAGTCTCCCATTGCTCGCCTCCCCGCCCGCTCGCTCGCCTCTTCACCCCCCCACCCGACCCTACGGTGCCAACTTCCTCTCTGCCGGGTGGGTGCTTGCCCACTCCCCCCTCTTCCTGCCCCTACACCGCCCTTACTCCTCTCCCATTCCGCCCTCTGCCCCCAAGTGCCCAACCCTGCCCTGCCTCTTCTCCGCCTCCTTCCCTGAGCACGCCACATCCCCGATCTTCCCCCTCCCTCCTGGAAAGTGCTAAGCACTGCCAATAGCTGTTAGGCGGCAAGAAGTGCTGGAGGGGGGGAGGAGCGGGGACGCAGCATGTTGGGGGGAGGGGAGGAGAAGGAGGAGGAGGTGAGGACGGGGGAGCTTGGCTGCAATTTTTCCCCGTGAGTGCTCCTGCACCAGAGCACCCACAGGGTCAGCGCCTCCCTCCCGCTCACCTCCCTACCTGAATATCGAGACAAATGGTGTCCCAATCGTACATTGATCAGGATGCGGGACAAAGGGTTAAATATCAGGATAATCCCAATTTTATCAGGACATCTGGTCACCCTATGTTCAGGTTACTAGTTTATAATAGGCTGTGCATGGGAAACTTGATCTCCTTGATCAACAATGGGTAATAAAAGCAAGGCAAGTCTACTGAGCTGACATTTTAACAAACAGCTGTCACAGATCCCATAGGGCAGTGTTTCCCAAACTTGGGATGCCGGTTGTGTAGGGAAAGCTCCTGGCAGGCTGGGCCGGTTTGTTTATCTGGCCCGCACCGCTTCCAGCAGCCCCCAGGTCTAGAGGAGCGAACCGTGGCTAGTGGGAGCCGTGATCGGCCGGACCTGCGGACGCGGCAGGTAAACAAACCAGCCCGGCCCGCCAGGGACTTTCCCTACACAACCGGCGTCCCAAGTTTTGGAAACACTACCATAGGGAATCAGAAATAAAAGCAGTGTATGTCAGTTCCCAAGATGACAAAATAGCATAGTCTCTCTCATAAGTGTGTGAGGCAAACTCTCCAAGCCCCTTCACCCTCATACACACAGAACAACTGCAGAGGTGTTTGAAAAGAGTCAAGAGTACTTAAGAAGTAAATGTATCCATTCCTCAGTCATTTGGATCACTGTTGGCTCAAAATCAAATACACAGAAAAGCACAGGTGGGTGATGTGCACAGACAGTTCAGATAAAGTTTTACAGTGGTTTCAAAATTGGTCTCTGGCTGAGTGAAGCCAAGTTATTGGTGCATAACATTTTAAGGCTCAGACAAAAACTTTGTGACTGTTTCCTTAGAGCGAGCAGGGTAGTATTTTTAATACTATCTAACAGAGGCGAAATGGTCTGAACTTACCAGTCAGGCAACATTTCATGACTGCATCAATCCCCACATGGCTTGTCTAGGCTAGAGTTTGTAGTCTTGTTTTAACTTGAGTTAACCGATTGCCAATTAAGTTAAATATAAGGATTGTAAATGCTAGTCTAGATGCTCCACAAACCATTGTTCCAGGACACAGGTTGATCCTTGGGGCTCATGTTGCGGGGCTGTAAAACTGTGGTGTAGATGTCCAGGCTCAGGCTGGGTGGGAGGATCCCAGAGCCCGGGATTCAGCCCGAGCCCAAACATCAACACTACAATTTTACAGCCCTGCAGCCCAAGCCCCATGAGTCCAAGTCAGCTGACATGGGCCATCTGCGGGGATTTAATTACAGTGTAGACAAAACCTTAAGAATAGCCCTAGATGGGTCTGGAATGGTGAAACAGCATGGCCCAGCTTGATTCTATGCCGCAGCTGGTAAATGGCAGGATTGTCAAACCCCAAAGTACAAAACACAACACTCCTGTGAGATTTACTTCCTTACTGAAACACACAAAACTCATTCCCACTGCTTATGCCTCTGATTGAATAGTGTATGCATTATGGCACCATTGCTGTGCCTTAAAAGAGCAGGAAATCTACAGGAAAATAGCCCGAAGTTGTGGATTATCACTTATCACCATCTCTTCTTTGCCAGTTAAGAAGCACTGCAGATAAAGTTGCCAACAGTACCATGTTATAAGGGACATCCCTTATCTGAATTAAAAATTGCCTGTGCTTTTTAATCTGGGATTTTTTTTTATTCTGTTTACAACCAGGGACGTAGTGGTGCCCCAGCAGTCTGGTCTTTGCTCCAGCAGCACTACATTGCTGGCTGAAATGTGGGATAAAAGATGTCCGATACTATTTAGAATACTGACAAAGGGGCAGCCAGGTCAAGTTTGAGCGGTGTTGCAACTTAGTACATGCCACTTAAATTTGACCCAGCTGCTCCTCCATCATGCCAGACAGAGGGGCAGCTGAGCTACATTTGAGTGGCATTGCATGATAGATGGGTGGCCAGGACAAACTGAGTGCCAATGCAACCATGTGTGCCAGGTCTCACTGCCACACAAATTTGGCCCGGCCACCCCTCTGTCATGCACAACCTGTAATTTTGGAAGACAAAGTTGGCAGCCACAACTACAGATCAGACTTTGATCATGTCACTACTACTTCAGCAACAACCAACCCATCTCGCCCTTCTGTGCTGTATCTGCGGCCCTAAGTGAACCAATTCAAAATTATTTCAATGCATACACTGCTTGCTAACTTCCTCGCAGCTCCTCCTCTTTTAAAGTGGCAGTGCATGATACTGTTGTATGGCTACTAACTGAAAAACTAGTGACCTAAAATCTTCTAGAGGCAAATGATCTAGAGTGAACCAAGTTTATTTTGTGTCCAGAAGATCTGTAGACATTTGTACATGGCAATTAATTTTTTTAGGGAATTAATGGGGAAGAATCAGAACATCTGCCATATCATTTTCTGACATTAGATATGTGGAACTAAAATTGGTCAGGCCTTCCTAGTTTACTGCCAGGAACTTGGTTTCTATAACAAGAATTAAATTGGATCTATGGCTAAATGCAATTTTGAAAACTGAGATCTGTACCCATGGTAAATAAAAACTGGTCTTATTATACTGCAGCAACAATGGACTTTATGTAAGATTAGGCATTATGGCATTTTTCCACCAGGGTCTCTACTGTCCAAAGGCAAGCCAATTACACCTGTTTGTGACTTTCAACATGAATTACATTATTAGCTTCATCAGTGGCAAAAAAGTGTGATTGGCTATGTGTGACAGCTCACACATGCCAACAATTCACAATAAATTGCCTTCCTGTTTGTATAAAAGAAGGCACTCATGCTCAATCTTATGTGTATATTTCATCACTGAGACAGTGGGCTACTCTGAGGTATGAAACTCTACCAAGTTTTCTGTGCAAAAGTGTGGAATCTTCATCACTATTCTAGCACCTGGAGACTCATTACAGAATTAAAGTTTTATCTCTTTTGAAAATCAGGAAAACTTAGTGTTTTGCCTCAATTGTGTTTAATTATTAATAACCTTGGACTAATACAACTCTTCCTCAGATACTGCAGTAGAGATCAGAGTTTCATTTTCAAGTTCTTATTTTAACTATGTGACAAAAAACGGCCTCTGATTTTCTGCCTAGACAGTTCATTCCCTGGTATGGAAGAAGAGAAGCCCCAGGAATGGGCTATTAACATTTTTTTTTTCAGATTATTTTATGCAAGTTTGAGATATAACAGGGACTTGCAAAAATCACTTACTTCAGAAGCCTCACTACAAGAAGTGTCTCTTTTTGTTGAGAGAGAACAAAAACAAAATACAACCCCTAATAAACTATTTAAGATCCTGTTGAAGGGTATGAGTAATGAAAGGGCTTTGGGCATGTACTCTTCACAGTTTACCTCGTAGTAGAGTTGCCAACCCTCCAGGATTGGCCTCGAGTCTCCAGGAATTAAAGATTAATCTTTAATTAAAGATTATGTCATGTGATGAAACCTCCAGGAATACATCCAACAAAAACTGGCAACCCTACCTCATAATCTGGAATCCATCTTGAAATTCCTGAGAAGTTGTTGTGTATTGGTCATCTCCAATATATTTGATTGGTATCAGCAGTATGCATTTTCTGGGTAACTGCACCTGTATTTCCCACAGTCCACTAAGGGCACCCGGCTCCTCAGGCACCACCTTTCTTAAGGAAAAAACACCTTAAAAATCAATAAAAAGAATCAACATGCATGCTAAAAAGCTTACAAGAGGTCACCCCCCCAGCTCCAACCTTGTACTCTGGGAGGTGTCAGTCCTTCAAAAGCCCACAACTGGGTTTTCCCTGTGGTTACAAGTTTATAACCATCTCAGATTCAGAACCAAGGTTTAGCAGATCAGCAGTTTTGTTTTTATATATATATATGGCTTGGCCCTTTTATCTCCAGTCTCCAGTAACAGGTAATCAGCAAATGATGACCCACTACTCAGGGTGTAGCTTCAAAAGGCTAGATTTTCATATAATGGAGGGTGGGGAATTTGCATTAATCTCTCCCTAACCCTTATGATCCCAAAAGTCCATTCTTGTCTGGCACATGTTCAACATAGTCCTTTGAACTCCCAGGCCTCACATCACATCTACCCCCTGGAGAGGTTACATTCAACCTTGGCCTACAATAACGCATCAACTTTGTATTTAAAACAACGGACCCCGAAGATACTTAAACTTATTTCGATAAGGTCTCCCAAGGATATGCCGGAAATTGCTTTAACTGTCACAAACAGCTTTTCACCTTTTCACTCTCTCTACAGGGAGTCTATGGTATGACAGATGAGAAACGTCCGAGACAAGCGCCGCCAACTAACATTACCACTAGTGCGCAGGAGGAACAGACTTCTGATCAAAGGCATGCTAGTGGAAACTCCTATAGAAAGCTCTCTGAAACACTTACCACTACTACATAATGTTTTATAAGCGGGGGGGGGAGGGGGGAGAAGAGCAAAATAAAATACTGATGGAGCCTGCCTGTCTGCACTTTCATTTGCTGGAGATGAAAATCAATGCTTATTTAATTGGCTTGCTTTATTGCAGCAGCAGGCATAAAATTTTGCATAACTGTATTACTAGTCAGTCAGCAGGGCTGGCTCTAGCATTTTTGTGGCCCCAAGCACACACACACAAAAAAAGCCGTGTTCGCGATCGGCGGCAGGTCCTTTGCTCCGAGAGGGAGTGACGGCCCTGCCGCCAAATTGCCGTCGAACGGCCAGATGTGTCGCCCCTCTCTTCATTGCCCGCCCCTGGCACCTGCTTGCTACGCTGGTGCCTGGAACCGGCCCTGTCAGTCAGCCTCTCTCATTATATTATATTCTATATAGTCTCATATATATTTAGTCAATTATCCTTACCTGCAGAATTTTTATATATATATATAAATAAAATGTAGCAGGTAAGGATAATTGACTAAATAAAAGATGGTGCGAGATATACAGACATTGTAAAACTACAAAGATGCCTCCTTCATGAAACTTACGAGTATTGCACCACAATGGAATTCCACGTTTCTCCTGAAGCAGTCACTTAGAACTTGTTTCCAAAGTTTTCTCTGCATATAAAGCTCAGGATGATCTATTAGTTATATGTGCACTTAATGCCAGGAAAGGGTGTGGGTTTTTTTGTTTTCTTAAGTGTGAATATTTTGTAGCCAGTCAACCAGATTTATTTCTCGGGATCTTCAGATACAAAAAGCACAAGCTTCTACCACTTGAACTAAAGCTTACTTGACAGCAGAAGTAAGTTGTTATGATCTTTGTGGTTCAGTTAAAGAGTGATGAGTAAAACACCATGCAGCCATGTTACAATGTGCATCCAAAAACAGTTTTGTGTTGGTTGCTTGTACCCAACAGATTCTTCATTCCCAGCAACTTCAGTTTCAGGATGTGGATGAAAAAATGTAGGGTTTCAGTAATGTAAATCCTAACTCACATTACATGATTTCAATTCCTGTCTCCCTCCCATTTTTAGCTTAACAAATAGCCTCATTGCAGGCACTTCCTTGGAATAAATGGCCCCATTAATCCACAGAAAGCTTCTTGCACCCCTACTGTTATTGCTTATACAATGTAGTGAACGTATGCTTTGCAGCACATCTCTAGGACAAACTAAAACTAGCATACTTTCTTTAAAAGAGTTTTTTGTTCAAGTTCCTGGAGATATTTTAAGAAGCAGGCGACCTCAGTCAGATGCAATGAATTGCTTACAACTATTGTCACAGAGATACTCTGAAATTGTTACTGGCAATGACTGTGCTACTTTTAAACAAGAGATATTGTTTTAGATTGCTAATTATGCATTACTTTTGAGGGGAGGCAAGGACCGCTGGTTCTTGCTGCTCACAGCTTTGCTGTGACTGGCTCCTCCAAATGAGGGGGAGCTAACCACCTGACTAACCCAAGAAGACAAGGAAGGGGAGGGGGAAAATGGTCACCCGCCCCACATAATACTCCAAAGTGAGGATGGGATGCCAGGGCTAAAGGGTGGAGGGGCACCATGGGGTGTTCCTGGGTGAGTCATAGGGGATGAGAGCAATTGAGGGAGGGAGAAAGAGGTTCATGCAGACAGGAAATGGGGGTATTTCAACTGATCTGTAGGGTAGAAGGACTTGGGTGTTGGGGGCATTAGAAGGACGGGGGGAATAAGGGGTGGTGGAGTAGCGGGGCAGGGCTGGAGGGAAGTCATTTGATGGATGGCGGAGTAGAAGATATTTAAGAAGTGAGTTTATTGGGGACTGGGGCTTGTGAGGAGGGTTTCGGCAGGGTGATGAGGGTAATGTTTTATGGGTTGTTTATTTGGGGAGATGGGGTTGGTGGGGCACGGAGGTGGAATGAGCAGACAGAGTTTTGTGAGGGTGGCCACAGCTGGCTCCGGCTGGGTCTGGCTCCCTCCTTAGCAGCTCCTTTCCCTTCTCCTCTCCTCTGCTCCCTTTGTCTCACTCACTCCCTTCCTCCCAGGCACCAGGGACAGGGCTAGCTCACTGAGCACGAGCCATATTTGTGACAGACTCCGCATGCAGAGTTCTGACCCCCACCTGGCTCTGGGGACTCTCCCTAAATGTCCTGCTGCTGGGCAGCCAGGCAGCTCAGCACCAACCGGCCCTGGCACCACCAGAGTCAGAACTTTGCTTGTTGAGCTGGGCAGTGTGCACAGGTGGCAGGGATGACTCAAATTTGGGCAGGGGGTTGAGCCCCCTCTAGTCCTAGCCTCCTGCCCCCTATGCTTATGCTAACACAGCTGTGACACAATCCTGTCATTGGTCTTGCAAAAATGCTTCTAAAATTAAAAATGCTTCTAAAATTCTCAATTCTCCACTAGCTTGCTCAGTTCATGTCGTTATTTGCACCTGCCCAAGGTGGGTGTAAATCATGATCATTCTGATGAGGTAGCTCTGCAGATCCTCATTGCGCGGGTATAAATGACTACCACAAGGTGCAAGGCAGTGGAGAATTGGGCCCAAAGACACAGAGTGATTAAAGGACTTGGAGTAGGCTGGGTCTAGATTATAGCCCACACACGTCACTAAACATATACGGTAACATCTCAATCAGACCCTCTCTTATTACGGTTTTAAAAATGGACCTTCAGTACAATACATGGTGCAACATGCAGGCTCATACATTGTTACAAAACTGAATTAGATCCAGACATGTCCATTTCATTACATCCTGAAGAAATGTCTCTCAATAGATTGCTGTTGGAACAGGGGTTCTCAAACTGGGGGTCGGGACCCCACAGGGGGTCCCAAGGTTATTATATGGGGGATTGCGAGCTGTCAGCCTCCACCCCAAACCCCGCTTTGCCTCCAGCATTTATAATGGTGTTAAATATATAAAAAGTGTTTTTAATTTATAAGGGGGAGGGGGAGTCACACTCAGGCTTGCTATGTGAAAGGGTTCACCAGTGCAAAAGTTTGAGAACCACTGTGTTAGAATAATTGTGGTGCAGGGAGTGCCTTTTACTTTCTGTAGCTACAAAACCAGCAAACTACCTATGAAAAAACTAACTCATTTTCAAAGTCCTGCAAAGATTTTAGCAGATAGTGTGTCTTAAAATTAAAACATTTCACCATAAATTTGATAAGTCTCAATGTAACATGCATTCATGGTATATTTTACTAAAGTCTTGTCTTCACGCTTCCCCACCCTAAAGCTTTCATCGCTGCCATCCGCAGAAATTTCAGACACTGCTCACCAATCGACTAAAAAGTCTTCTCAATAATGTACATTCTTCCACTCAGATAAAGATGAGGTAGTTTTTGCATCCACAATATTTTAATCGCATATTGCATACAGTTTCCTTATATTCTCTTGTCAAGGAGTCACCTGGTCCTTCTTGTACGCACTGTGATGGGTTGAATCACAGAACCCCCCCCTTGGGAACTGCCAAATGATGTGCCAAGACTACTTTTGCCCCTGCTTTCCTGCCCTGGCAGCTTGGGACTTCAGTGCCCTGCCTGGTTTGAGCCAGACCCACTAGCCTGCTGGAAACCCAGACCCAGGTCTGAACCACATCCCCTAACAGCCGTAGGCTTAATTGAAAGCAGCTTAAGAAGTGTTCCTGTCTTTAACACTCAGATGCCCAACTCCCAATGGGGTCCAAACCCCCAATAAATCTGTTTTACCCTGTATAAAGCTTATATAGGATAAACTTATAAATTGTTTGCCTCTATAACACTGATAGAGAGATATGCACAGCTGCCCCCCCAGGTATTAATACATACTCTGGGTTAATTAATAAACAAAAAGTGATTTTATTAAATACAAAAGTAGGATTTAAGTGGTTCCAAGTAATAGCAGACAGAACAAAGTGAATTACTAAGCAAAATAAAATAAAACATGCAAGTCTATGCCTAATACTGTAAGAAAACTGAATAAAGATAAAACCTCACCCTCAGAGGTGTTCCAGTAAGCTTCCTTTTACAGACTACTCTCCTTCTAGTCTGGATCCAGCAGTCACTCACAACCCCTGTAGTTACTGTTCTTTGTTCCAGTTTCTCTCAGGTATCCTTGGGGGAGGTGAGGCTATCTCTTGAGCCAGCTGAAGACCAAATGGAGGGGTCTCCCAGTGGTTTAAATAGACTCTCTCTTGTGGGTGGAGACCCCCTCCTCTCTCCTATGCAAAGTTGAGCTCCAAGATGGAGTTTTGGCGTCACATGGGCAAGTCACATGTCCATGCATGACTCAGAACTTACAGGTAGCAGCCATGGTTCACATGCTGCCTTGAACATCCTCAAGTAGACTTCTTATGTGGATTGGAGCCTTCCATTGTCCGTTAAGTGCTTCTTGCCTGGGCACTTAACTTGCACATTCCCTTCTCAAGAAGCTGACCAAATGCTTTACTAAGGCTACTTAGAAATCAAGCAAGTACACAGCCAATATTTATGACTTCAAACACAAAAATGATACATGCATACAAATAGGATGAATAGATTCAGTAGATCATAACCTTTACAGAGATATGTTACATGGCATATGTAGCAAAAACATATTCCAGTCATGTCATATATACATTCATAAACATATTTCCATAAAACCTTTATGGGGTGCATCGTCACACACACATGATTAGTTTTTATTTTGCGTGCGGGGGGGGGGGGCGGGGAAGAAGAAGTGGAGGGTTTTTGAGTTGGAGGGTTTTTTTTCAGTCTCTGCCATTAGCTTAAATTGACATTTATTGCTCACTATGTCGCTTTAAATCTGATTTAAGATTTCTATTGCTCTCTGTCCCACTTAAAGTAAAAGCCATTTAAGATTTCTAACTGGGTAATAATTATCTTGGCACCTCTAGACCAATCATGATCCCCCTCTTACCCTATCCTCTCTTTCTAACTTGGAGAATGAAATTAATCAATGAGAAATAACCATTTATATTCAACTTTACATGATGTGCATTGAATATTTCATCAAGGTCTTAAGAAATCACTTTCTTCTACCACATTGTTTTAAATTAGTTGCTTTGTCTCTCTCCTTTTGCCATTGATTCTTGCATCTCATTAGAGCTCATTCAGATCTAAAGAATTAATGAGCCAAGCAACATAACATCAGCTGTTACCCTGACAGTGTTCCCTCCTCCTCCTCCCTAATGTAGTCTTCATAATGGATTTAATGCAGTTGAGTTTTTCAGTTTTTTCTTTAGGGACTTATGGATAGCCTGTTATAAGAATTGTCTTTAAGGTCTAAACTATTTTTGGAATATACAGCATGGGTGGAATTCACAACAGGTAGTTAGGTGCCTAACTCCCATTGACTTTAGTGGATGTTAGGTGCCTAAATACTTTTGGGAATCCCACCAAATGTGTTAAAGCAAGAAAAAGACTGAATGTCATAAGGAGAATTAATCAAAGAGCCAAGAGGATGACTTCTCAGGAATGATGAACAGATTGTCCCATTTTAGAACACAGATCTCCACTTATGCATTGCATATGAGAATGGGTTCATTGTGAAGAAGAGTATGATTACACTATCAGGATGAGTCGGGAAGAGGTGTAGCAAACCAAAAGAGAATTGGATACTCCTTTGTTGCTAATAATTGGCAGAAATGTGCCATACTCCGAGCCTAGGTGTGGAAACTCAAGAGCCAGGTGTTCTCAGAGCACTTTAGTAGTGCAAGTGTAACACAGCAAGCAACCTCACTTGTGCAACAAAATGAATTTAGCAGACTAGCCCTCCTTCAGCAGAACTCTCCATTAGAATGCTTGTGATAGAAAGAACTGATAAGGGGATACTCTATTGTTTTGGTTACTACTGTATTTCTGCTTGACCATTGCATAGAATTTAAAAATTTGTTCTAGCTCTCCCCTTTCTATGTAGGGTTTCTCTAAAAATGTTGACTGCCAAATTAAGAAGAAGAACTGAGACTGCCATGGAGGCAGTGACATATATAGATAACTTTGAAAAATCACCAAGCAGCTGAAAAGCCAAGAAGTCCTACTGATAGAGTTGTCACAAGTGAGCACCAATATCAAAATCTGTGAATTAAACCATTGGTGACACGTCTGTAGATACCTTGCTTAGTTACCGTTTACAATACACTGTTAGATTTGTGTTGACTTTATAAATACAATGTATAGAAAACGCTTTTTTACTGTGCTTTTGCTTGTAGTATACAAAATATGTGAAGTGTCATTTTTGGTTCTAGGCTAGTTGAATGACCCACATACACTCTGAACACAGATGCACACCCTTGACAGAGATAGGCTGAAACCAGGAAGTTTGTCTCTGAGCTGAAGCTTCTCAAAATTTGGCAAAGTTAAAATCTAGGGTGGTTGGTTTGATTTGATTCCATCTCTAATAAAGGTATACATGGAGGAATATCTTTTTCCCTTGGGGCAGTGCCAATTCTTTATTTCTATGTCAGCCAATATTTGTTTCATTTTGCACCTTTTCTCTTTCCCCATTACTTCCCCTACCAGTTTTCCTACTCCCCTCCTGGCTCTGTGGCTGCCTTGTCTCAACTCCCTAACCTGAAAAGGGGCAGACTTCTCCCACAATATCTTTTTAACTGAGGGGCATCAAAGGAAGATCTGGAGCAGATTTGTATGCTACATGGACAAATAATCCTGGCTGGCTTGGCTGTGCTAGACCCAGCCCCTCTATGTTGTCAGGAAGTATCAAAGTTTAACAGCTGGCCGGTGAGGGAATTTGCCAATCCTCGCATTTAATGGCCACATCAGTCATCCATTGTTTACAGGGGACAACGCAGGAGGTCTACTAGAGTACTGTCCCCATGCATGGTCTAATAAAAAGAGAAAACTTCAAAAGGTTCCAATAATAAATCACACTACAAAGTGGGGAGGACTGTTTTATTTCCCTATTCACCTATTGTGCTAAAGCAGCATGCGGTCTCCCCTTAGCCTCATGGTTATTTGGTACAATGAGTTGCTGTTATTATTATTAATTTGTATTATTGTAGCACCTAGCAGCCCCAGTTATGAACCACAAAACAAAAAGACAGTTCCTGCCCCAAATAGTTGACAATCAAAGTAGTCATTTGAGTTTTATAACGGGCATCTTAGTTTTCTGAAGTCAGAACAGATTTTCAAAGGAAACATTTAAAATTGGCAAAAATCCACACATTTCATACATTGAAAATCATGACAGTTGTTCATAATAAAGAGAAAAATATTGTGACAGGCAACTGAACTTTATTTCTACACAAGAACAAAGGGTAGCCATTATAAAATGTTTGCAGTAGAAAATATCTTCTTAATAACAAAATTGAATTTCTCCATACTTGGAATTTCCGTTTTTTTTTTTTTTTACGGAATAAAAACTTTTAGAAACTGGGGAAATTACAGTTTCTGAAGAGTTTTTACATTGATGCCTATAGAAATGGTTGTAATTTGTAGTTATAAAAAAATACAGCTATTTCCAATAAATTACAAACACAACATTCTTTTTATGCAGCAATCAGTGCTAAGGTTTCAAAGGAGTAGCCCAGAGTATACTTTACCAACTTCTATTTCTATTTCTCTTAAACAACCTGGGGACATCCAGGAAAGTTACCCTGAATTAACTGAAGGTGTGAATTTGAAATGGGTTAGTTAAACCACATTAAATAACTGTGTGAACATTGTTATTCAGAATTAAATTTACCTTAATTCAGTTTATCTTAATTCACTTCATCTTTGGAGGGCAAAGCCTGGTCCTCTGAGTGTATCAGACCATTAAAGAACTTTTAGGGCTTGCTTTCATGTACAGTGTATAAGGGGTTTAGTTAATCCGCCTCCCTGAGAGGCAGTAGCTGTGTCAATGGGAAAGCTCTCCTATCCACCTATTGCTGCCGACAGAGGGGGTTAGGTCAGTATAACTGCGTTACTCAGAGGTGTGGATTTTTCACATCCCTGAGTGACATAATTATACCAATATAGGTCTGTAGTATAGACCTGGCCTTAGTTATTACTAAAGAAGTTTATTTTTGCTCCGTGACAATACAGCTGAGGCTAAGACCACCCTGAATCTCACAAAATAAAGGAAGTTAGCTTTAGTCAGTACTCAGATAAGAGGTGTCCATAGAACTGTCAAAGTGCTGCAGGAAGGGGTGCTCGTGGTTCAGGGAGTGGCACAGTTGCTCTGTGTCAGTGCTGAAGTAATGTTTCAGAATGGTATTAGGAAGCATAGTACTGTTCCAGAGGTTCTCTTTAGGATGAGGCAAGCCTCAATACTGACCAGTTGAGGCCATTACAGATTCCATAGTACTTTCCACCAGAGAAGTAATTTTAGCCTCAGCTTCCTGTTCAAATTATAGATTGAGTAATTACATTCTGCCTCCCTAAATTCCCCCTGTGATTTCAATTGCCTACAGCATTCTTCACTTCCTGTCCTAGACCATTCTGTGGGGCAGCAATGCACTGTTAGAAATTGCCGCCTTCTCACCAAGAGATGGCGACACTTTAATGGTAGAGGAACACACCTGAATATGTAAAGTTTGTAAAGCACTTTGATAAACAGTTCTCGCTCTCTTCTTTTTTGATTCCCGTCCCTCAGCTCAACAAAAAGGATGGGGCCAAATGAAGGCTTTTCCATTTGGTTTCTATGGTCTAATATTTGCCAAGTGTTTGCCCACGACTCCTTGGCATGCACTTGGAAGGCCAGATGTGCCCTTCACTAGCAGTTGCAGCAGCTAGCTACCCTCACTGGTTTTAGCATGCCAGCCAAGGCAAGCTCCTGGGATATGGAGCTGCAGTGCACTCATAGCTACTTAGAACCCACTAATAAGAATTGAGTGAGTAGCCAGGACCAACTGCAAGCAAGCCACCCCCTACAAGGGGAGGTGTCTACTATGCAGAGGTATTGCCTCTTGAACTCACCCATACACCCCAAAAGGTTTATATAATATTAGATATTATATAGGAATGATTTAGATTGAATTATGAAACCTAAACGATACTCAGAAAAATGAGCCAGATCACCAAATCTACTGAACATGCTGGTTATATCTGAATTTACTATGTTAAGAAACTTTTCTATTTGTTCACTGCATCAGCAATGAGTAGGTGAATGACTGTCTCTCACAGTATGCAATTAGGCTTCCGGAACCTAATGCAGATTTAGGAGTCTTACATGGCAAATTATCTTGTCCTGCACAAATATCTTACCAGTCTCATGGATACAGTTGCTACTAAATTAAGACCTTTAATTACAAACAAACAAAAAAAACAACCCACCCACCATTAAAAATCACAACTATTTAAAAGGAAAATTAAACAAATATTCTAATGGATAAATTCCCAGGCAGGAATGTTTTACAGAAGCAACGAACTAAGCAAATGTTAGAGAATATGTGGCTCAAAAAACATCTGATTTCCAATTGTTAGCTGAAGCCCCACAGCATGGCAACTTTGTGCCAGGATTCAAAAATCACTTTGCTCTTTAATCCAGGCATATAAGTGGCTTTAGAACCCAGTTATAAATTGTCAATGAAAAAACATCTCTATGCATCTTGGGCACAGACAACACAGATCAGTACTGTGAAGTCACAGCTAGATTGGCTGGTCTTGGGCAGAATATAAAATATATTATTCCAAGTGCTTCACTCACATTGTTTGTTCCAAAATTTTTGTAGATGTCAGAAAAAATAATGAAAAAAGTCCCTCCAATAAAAAGTAAAGTGAAGTTTTTATCCAGGGAGGTTTTCTTTTTGTGCTTTACTCACAATGTTTTCTCTTTTCTCCCTGTTAAGTCACATATGGAATAAATATCTCCTTTTTAAAAAGGAAAAACATACACGTCTGGGCCTCGTCTTCTACTCACCTCAACTCCTTTCTATCTAGGATGAAATAGCATTTCCATTGTTCATTTGATGCTATATGCTCCCTGAGTCTTCAGTGACTTTGCTAATCAAACCTAGTCCCATATGCCCCAGTACTCCTTTCAAGAAAGCATATGGTGCTCATTACTTGATGGTTTCAATAACTACAATGGCTATTACACTTGGATCATTTTAAATGTTGTATCAGATCTGTGGCACAATTCTCAGAAGTTTTGTTTTTGAATTGTCTGTCTGTGAATTTAACCAATAAGCCCTGCATTGAACAGTTCCCTGAAACTAAATTATTTACTTCAGTGAAAGATGCAATTCTTGAGAGAAGACTGTGAAAAAATACTGCAATTAAAAACATATTGATGAAGACTTTTATAAGACTGCCCATGTACACTGTAGAAAAAAAAAACACTAATTTGTTAAGCCTGTAAGTATAAAGGGCTGAAAATGATGGCTTGCTCCTGCAGTTTGTAGGACTCTGCAGTGTTTTATAGCATTATTTTTGGAGGGTGTTGCAAATACACAGCAAAACGTATATTTAATTAATTAAAAATGGTCTCAACCTGCACCAAAAAAAAAAATCACAAAAGAGGGAGTACTTTTAAATTTATGATGAATAACAGTGCTCCTTTTTTGACTATTTGCATTTTTGTTAAAAGTACTTTCAATCTCCTACAGGAATTAAGATGTGGTCACCTGTAGTTATGTTAAGAATTATACCACCATCTACAGCATGCTTAAAAACATGCCTGTGTATCTCTTCTCCGTGATTGTGCATTATGAAAATATGTTTTCTGCATTAGAATTTTCTTTTGTTACATTCTCTGCTCCTGAAAGCCAAGGATTAGGGCCTGATCCATTAGAGTCAATGAAGGGACTCCCATTGACTTCAGTGGACTTTGCATCAAGCCCTAATAGCACTACCTGCAGCCAGACATAGTGAGACGAAATTGGCCCTAAATCCACTGAAATAAACAGTTATGCCAGAGATAAACCTGGCTCCTTGCAAGCCGTCTGAAAGCTTTCCCACACAGCTCTGCCAGAATAGCTCATTGTAATCTACAGAAACGTTGCGTTCCAGTTCTGGACCTCTTCTAAGTCACTTCTAAGTCACTGGGCAGAGACTTTTGATGTGGTCAGGTGTCCACTTAAACATTAAGATCTGAGCATGAAACTGATTTTTATTTGTAAATTTAAGGACTTAATCCTGAAAATATTTGCTACCATAGCAATGGCTGCTATTATGATTCCCCCAATGAAGCCTATGGTATTCATGGCAATAAACACTATGTCCAGAAGCAAATATTTCCAGGATAGGGCTTCAAATTAGCATTCTCCAGAAGTGACAGGTTAATGTCACTAATCCACTGTGCCAGCTAGTCTGCTGAATTTTGGGATCTAAATTAATATACAAGCCAGTATAGCCAGTTTAAAAGTATTTGTGCAATATAATTTGGGCAGAGTCCAAGTAATTTAATTAAAAAAAACACTCAATCCTTTATTATTAGTTTTAGCAGATATATATAACAAATATAACCCCAGAGAGGTGTCCTTGTCAGTTCTTTAATATTTACCTGTCATGTGAGATTGCATGGTCTTCAACAGTTCCTGAGAAATAGTTAGGTTCGATATCTGTGACAGCAAGTTTGTATAAATAATTGCATTTTGGTTTTTAAGTAAAAGAAAGCAGTGAAGGAAGATTAGTGTAGTACACCCAGTTCATATTTCTGAGGGTCTCTTTCTACATCTGGAGAAATATTGGCCACTAGAAAGGCACAGTAGCAGAGATGTTCAAAAGAGGGAACTTTTCCCCTCCCTCCTACCCAGTTAAGATACCTGACATCATAATTATAAATTGTGGTGGGGCTTTTTTTGTATAAGCCAAGCTGTAAAAATTTCACATGATGTTCCACAAAACCAATCATCTGCCCCTCTGGACAACTGCCTGCTTGCCAATCCTTAACCCCATTCTATATGTTTCATATGAGTTTAGCATGTAGGTGACATTAATGTTTAATACTTATATGGTCACCATTACTGTAGCATCAGTGTGTCTCACAGTCTCTCAAATATTTATCCTCACAACACCCCATGAGGTAGGGAAGTGCTATTATTTCCATTTTCAGATGGTGAATAGAGTCACAGGGAGACTAAGGGCCAGATTTTCAAAGTATCCTAAAGATGCAGATAGACACCTACCGGGATTTTCAAAATCGCCTAGGCAGCTAACTCCCATTGAAATAAAATCTGTCCCTCAGTGGCCTGCCTAAGATCACACAGGACATCTGTGGTGAACTAGGGAGTTTAACCCAAGTTTCCCAACTTTCAGCCACTTCCTAACCACTGGACCATCGTTTCTCTTCATGCCAATGTGAAGAGATGCACTAAGCATGTTAGAGAGACTGAGCATGTTCTCTTGCATGATGTCATACAAAGCACATTTCACCATGAGCATGATACCAGTGCTTTGCATGCTACACTGACTACCCACTGGTTTTCACATAGATTTGACCTAAGAAGCCCTACATGACTGGGAACCTGCCTACTTGAGAGTCTACCTCTGTCTGTCTGTGTGTGAGAGAGAGAGATTACCACATTGCTTGTGATCAATGGGGGAATTCATGAATTAGCTCCTTGCCTAAAGAAGAAAGGGCTGCTGGGCGGGCATTTTCTGACAAAATCCCTCAACTCCTTCCCTTTGGACAAATAACCCCAAATTTGCAAAGCTTCAGGGTAAGCTGCCACATCCATTATTTAGCCAGGCTTTGGGGGAGGGCTGAGGTGTAGGGGCTACTCGTGGAAGTTTAGGGGTGAGGGATTGTTTGGCTTTTCCACTAAGTAGCTGTTATATGCACTGCACTGTCTCTGTGGCTGTTTTTCTATGCATCTCAGTGATTTGTCAGGCGTCTTGAAGCCTGCAATAAGTGTATTGTGTGTCTGTGTCTAAATCAAAAACAAACAAATCAGTTGCAATGCTCTAAACACATAAGTGCATGAGGCAGCACTAGTGTACAGTTGCTAATTCTATGGACACAGGGGAAAGGGGACATACTGCTGTCACTTGACTGCATGCTTCTTGCTCCTATGGGGAACATTTACTAGCTGTTACTCTGTTTCCCTGGTTAGAGTAACTAATCAAGATGACTAGGGCTGCCTTGCAATCATTTAGCCCAATGGTTATAGAATACTGATCTGGGCCTGGCGCACAGCCTGTTCAACTGCAGACACACCTAATTTTCAGGGATTATGCAGGGCAGTACTGATTGTGGAGTGAATTCTGCTTGATGGATAAGGCCTTCACATGCCTGAAATATTGCAAATGGAGACTTCTTTTTGTATTCCACAACATGTATCTCTTCCCTACAGAACCAGGCATCTAACCGGGACCTTAATTACTGAGACATTTGATTTGAAAATTCAGTGATTCATAATAAAATAAAATAAAGCTTAATTGTAGATGAGAAAAATTAGTCCAAAGCTTCAGAATATATTCTAAATCCCATCTTTTCCTCAACACCTTCTTGCAGTAAAAGGTGAAGAATGTGTGTATATATAGTACATTTTTAAAAAATTGTTAAAGTAGCTGAACCAAGAAGTGGCACAAAGAAGGGTCCAGCATTAATGTTTTATGCAAGTCTTACTGCTATATATAAATATACCATAGCAGTGCACATTCAGAATCACTTTAGTTTAGGTCGTTTCCAGCCACTTGGAGTCAACAGCTCTGCATTTTTCAATTATAGCATTAATTAGAAATCAAAAGGTCAAAATTTGGCTCAATGAGTGCAAGACTCATGTGGACAAGGTTGTGAGGCTCAGCTAGTAGAACTCACAACAGTTCCTAGATAAACCTGAGCTCTGAATCCAAGATTTTGAATGTTTAATGTAACAAACATGTCACCATGGCAAAGCAGAACTTCGCAACAAGAATAGAAATCAGGTCTTCCCCAGAAACACGTACCCTAACCCCAGGAGCAGCGCCAGGGTTTTTGCTGCCCTAGGCAGCAGCGCTCCTCCTCAGAGCATTCGGCATCAGGGGTCCCTCCGCTAAGTGTCTTCGGGGCACTTTGGCAGCGGGTCCCGAAGCGAGTGAAGGACCCGCCGCCGAATTGCCGCCGAAGACCCGGAGCGGAAGGATCCCCCGCCGTTGAATTTCCACCGAGGACGGCAAAATGCCACCCGCCAAATCCTGCCGCCCTAGGCGACCACCTAGGGTCGCCTAGTGGAAGCATCGGCCTGCCTAACCCTAAAAGGAGCTTGACAGAATATTCTGATAGATAAAGTCGAATGCTGCAGAATTCTGACTTTCTGAATTCTCACGCCTAACTGCATCTTTTCCAACATTTTTGGCACTTTTACAACATTTTATAGCACTTCAGCTCACTTTTTGATAATTTATATCACTGTACAGATAAGATTAAAATGACTAATAACCACCAGGAGAAGTCGCACCCATTAATCTGTCAGAAAAGGTCACACAGTTCAGTTACTGTTAAGTTATAGACACGTGAAAGTATGGATGATTTGGGGTGGGAAGAGGGATTTCTCTCATACTATTTACCTTGAGCCCTAAATCTGTCATAACATGGTATATTTCAGTGTAAGTTTAATTAGAGCTTCAAAATGGAAGGCATTATTTTTTTTATAGCCAATAAATGTGAAGTTTTGAAGTCCAGTTTTCTGAGAATTTCTCAGACGATTTTTCTTCCCCTTCAGCTTCCCTGGATATGTTCACCATCAGTCTGGTGACCTCTACAATCTGTTATTTAGCTAGCTATAGCAGAAGGCCAATAAATCTGGGATCAAACATCATGAGTGACCTGAAAGCTTTTTCAGAGGAGTGATTGGAGGTATCGCCATGAAACAATATTAGTCATTGACGTGAAAAGTTTATTTAGTAGCATTTTGTCAGTAAGTAGTTTAGACAGTATAATCATAAGCCCTAATTAGGGTGACCAGACATCCCGTTTTTAAAGGGACAGTCCCGTATTTAAGCCCTTCTGCAGGTGCCCCAACTTTTTCTTAAAAACAGGCAAATTGTCCTATATTTTCCTATTGCTCTCCTCCCTCACCCCTGCACAATACTGGCAAGTCCTGATGCTAGCCCGATCCCTGCTCGCCAGCCATCTCCCCACAAGCAGGGGGGGGGTTCCAGTGGCCGATGATGGGGTGTGTGTTCAAGACTGGGGCAGGGCCAGCCACTCCCCCTACTCGTCCATCAGTGCAGCCCCCACTGCATGCCAGCTCTCGGCCAGCAGGGCCCACCCCCTGGCACTGTTTCCATCTGGCACTGGCTGTGCACTGCGAGCTGCGGTGGCTGATGAGTGTGGGCAGGCGCCAGCTGGTTATGTGTCGCCTCTGCTGCCCACCCATCAGCCCTTTACGTGCTCCCCCTCTTGCTGTCCTCCCCCTGCTTTGCCCCTTGACACTCCCCAGCCCCACTTCTACTATATTCCCCCCCCCCCCGGCAGGGTACGTCCTGCTCCCAGCGCTGCAGAGAACCAGCCCCTGGTCAGAGTACTCAGCTCACCAACAGCCTGGCCAGCAGGCTCCTTCCTTCCCCCACTGCCTCTGGCTGGGCCAGCACCCCAGGAAAGCCCAAGACCCTCCAGCCCGGGGCACTGGTTAGGATGAGCTGAGCCCGGCATGTGCCAAAGCCCTACACAGCGCTGGCACTGGGAAGCCTCTCTGCCCCTCAGCTAAGCTCTGGAGTGGGGCGGGGAAGCAATTTCCAGCCTGTTCGTGCCCCAACCCTGCAGGCTCCACAGCAGCCCCCCATGCAGGGGCTTAGTACCCTCTTCACACACACCCCGATCCCCACCCTGGGTCCTGCCCCCAGGGAGCTCGGGGCTGCTCCACCCCCTAGGCACCCTCCCCTACTGAGTCACCTCTCTGGCGGGGTTCGCTGAAGACCCTGCAATCAGGTTCCCTGGGCTCTGGTGCACAACGCATCCTTAGGGCTTAACCCCTTTCTGACCGCACTGTAGCCAGGGGACAGGAGGTGGCTGGGTCATGTTGGTAGCCAGCAGCAGGCTGGAGGTGTTAGCTGACTTTCAACAGTGTGCAAGCAGGAAAGGACAAGCAGCTTCCAGCCACAGAGGAGCAGGGGTGGGAGAAGGGATGAGCTCTGCAAAGACACGGGCCAGGTAATCCCTTCCCCTCCTTCTGTGCGGCTGGAAGCAGTTCCCGTCCCTCCCCTCCCACACAGGACCAAAAGGCTGCTGCTGGTCACATTCTGTTGTGAACCCTGGCAGAAATATGGGGGTGTTGGGCATGTGACCCTGCGTGCTCCCCGCCCCCCACGTGTTGCCTCAAGAAGACGCGGCGCCAGGTACCAGGAGAGGCGAGTCTGTCCTGGGGCCCAGCCAGGCATGGAGGGCGAAGAGCACCAGGAGGGGAAGGGTCAAGTCAGTGGGTCACGCCCTGCCCCATGTGAGAGAGGTGTACAAGAATGTGTGTGTGTGTGTCCTCTTCCCATGTGAGCCTTAAAGATAAGAAGGTAAATAAAAATAATCCAACTACTCAGTATTTCTTTTTAACAGGGGCTCAGTCAACTTGATGTTAATTTGAACGTTCGTGCTGCATAGTTCTGATTGCCGTTGAACTCACTTGAGAATGAGTAATTTTACCAGGTGTCCCCATCGCTATTTTCACATCTGTACAGCCTCTTAATCAGAGACAGATTCTCCACTTTAACCACTAGGTCTGATGGGGTAACAATAGGGGGGAGCAGTTAAAGAACAGTGTTTTCCTCCTAAGCCAAGGGGAGGAGAGAGCTCCCCTCTGCATTTAGCAAAGGTAGCTGTACTCCTCCCATATCCCCCCCCCAACCCCAGCCACTAGCACTTACTTTAACCCCTGGTCACACCAGTTTTGGTTGGTTTAACTCCTGTCAAATCAATGAAGTTACATTGGCCTTAAACTAGCATAAAGGAATAGAAAACCAGGGCCTCTGAGTCTGACTGAAGATACTCTGCAGTGCTTTCAAGCAGTTAAGGCCTATGACTTAAGGCCCTATCATTTAAGGCCTAAATGATTAGGGGTCTGGAGCACATGACTTATGAGGAGAGGCTGAGGGAACTGGGACTGTTTAGTCTCCAGAAGAGAAGAATGAGGGGGGATTTGATAGCAGCCTTCAACTACCTGAAGGGGGGTTCCAAAGAGGATGGAGCTCGGCTGTTCTCAGTGGTGGCAGATGACAGAACAAGGAGCAATGGTCTCAAGTTGCAGTGGGGGGGTCCAGGTTGGATATCAGGAAAAACTATTTCACTAGGAGGGTGGTGAAACACTGGAATGCGTTACCTAGGGAGGTGGTGGAGTCTCCTTCCTTGGAGGTTTTTAAGGCCCAGCTTGACAAAGCCCTGGCTGGGATGATTACCTGGGAATTGGTCCTGCTTTGAGCAGGGGGTTGGACTAGATGACCTCTTGAGGTCCCTTCCAACTCTGATATTCTATGATTCTATGACTTCTCACCAATGACACAATGGACAATACTGGTCATAAATAAGTACACTCAGAGGAGAGACTGGACACCATGACAAAAGTCTCATCCAACCTTAAATTAATTTTATGAAGCCCCTAAAATGGGATTTATTAGGAAAAGGCTGGAAGTCTGAATGGTCACATCATCATTTCATTCTGTATCTTCCACTCTGGAAAAAAATATGCATTGCATTTTCATGCCACCAGGGAGATGGATCTTAGCAAGGTGTATTTGTCAAAGGTCCTTTGGTGCTCTCCTCTGGTATTCTCTCCCCTAACCTACACCACTCCCTTCCATCTTGCCTCCACTCATTCTCTTCCTCTCCATGTTTCTTTGTCTTTGATTCCAGGGTCTTGTCTATTTCCCTCCTTTGAAGGCTCTATCTTCTCCAGACTGTTCTGTCTCTCTAAAAATGTTAGTTAAACTGGACAGAGGACAAATGCACATTAAAAATTCTACACAAACAGATTAAGATGTTAGAAACCAAATGAAATGCCATTCTGTGAACTGAATGCTACAAAACATAAAACACCACAACGGATGTGAACTAAGACTGATATTTCCATCATACCAATGGAAATAAAACAGCAGGTCTCAATCTGATCTGAACACTTTTTTGGGGGTGAAGTGAACAGAGAAGTGAGGAAAAGTCAAGTGAGACATTATCAGTTTAGAAGTCACATCTCTGTCTGAAAATGTTACCCACTGTTGTCCGAAGTAACTCCTCCGATCATTATAAACAGAAATTAGAGAAAAGAATACTTTCTTATTTTTCAGTTTGTCCACCTTGTACATTTGACAGAGCTGTATATTCAGGTTCACTGCCAATCCTTAATAGTCAGTCACTTAGTTCCCCCCTATTGTTTTTGTGGTCTTTCACACAGCAGTAGGGAAGAGAAATAAATAATTTTTAAACAAGAAAATGGGACTGTAAAAATGACTGGGGATGGGAGGGAGAAGACGGGGGAGGAAGGGACAGACCTGATAATAGTCTTCATATATATTAAGGGCTATAAAGAGCGGTGAGCAATTGTTCTCCAGATTCACTGAAGGTAGGACAAGAAGTAATGAGCTTATTTTGTAGCAAGGGAGATTTAGGTTCAAGTTAGAACGTTTTTCTTACTATTTAAGGATAGTTAAGCACTGGAATAGGTCAGCAAGGAAAGTTGTGGTGTTCCCATCATTGGAGGTTTTTAGAACATAACACCTTCCAGGGATGGTCTATGTATACTTGATCCTTCCTCAGCAGAGGGGACTGGATTAGATGTCCTACTAAAGTCCCTTCCAGCCCTACATTTCTATGAAAACCACAAAAAAAAAAATGGCACGAGGCTCAAGAGCACCTGAAACATCTTTTAAATAGGTTTTAAAGTTGATTCATTTTAAAGGTTGTCATTGATCCTTTAAGCCTCAGAACGCCCTAGATTCAGTACTAGTCTGCACTGGCCCAAATCCTGACAGCTTCACTTTTTAATTCAGTCTTTACTCATTTAAAATAAATAGAAAGAGAAATACTCTGGGACTAAAAGGAATTTTTCCTGTATAAGGACTTCAGAATTTGGCCCAAGATGAAGGCCTGGGAAGTAACATGGAAGAAATGAAACAGTTAAAGTTCTATTTCTGAAAAAAAGAGGGGAAAAAAACGATAGATGGATTACTGCTAAATATTTAACCGAGGAAACAGTGTCTTTCATAACGATAAATGCTAGGTTGGGCAATAATAAAACTGCTAGTTTTCACATTTGTTACACACATCTAGTTTAAGTGGGTTCGCAAATTACACAGTAGATTGTGAAGATTTCTCAAAGACTGCTCAGTGCAAAGTCAGCTAGAACTATCAGTGTACATCATACTGCCCTAAGCACAATTTGCAGGTCTTATGAAGGTGCTGGGAATGGGAGTGTGCAGACAGGCAGGTGTGGAATAGCAGAACATTTCCTTTTCCTTTGTATTCAAGAGCTGTACAACTGTCAAGTATGTAACCACAATGGTTCTAAAACCTCCAAAAGTGAAATGTGTTATAGGTCTATTACACAATATGAATAAATTAGAAATGCAGAGAATAGTTGTTAATGAATCAGGCTACAATTGATTAAATAAACTGACACTTTCACCAATATGGAAATGTACCTGTTGATATTTCTGCAGAATATCCACTCCAGCTCAGTAGGTTAGATTTACTGTTTTGTTGATTTTGCATTAGAAAATCCTTTTTGCCATGCAAAAATCCAGCCAGCGGGAGTGGGAGTCAATCAAGTGTGAACATTACACTAGAATGCACACAACAGGGGCAATCTTTGCCTCATTCGGTTTAATTGTAAAAGTGCTTCCACAGTGAAGAGGAAGCGAGGAGGAGAATTCTCCCTTAGATAAATGAACAAGTCCTAGGAAGTATGAGAGAGATGTCAAGTGAAGCATACCATCTAAAACCTACAGGCAGTCTCTCAGATGACATTTGCCCAGATAGTCTTGTGTGAATCCAGGAAAGAAAAGTGGAACAAGATGAGCTAATAAAGGCCCTCCTGTCCTCTAGGTCATCAATCTGAATCCTGCCGTGACTGGCAAAGACTAATAGTTGTTACAATCAGATGTTTGAAGGCATAGTTGAAATGAATTGATGGTGTTAGTCCAGTTGAGAGTGGTCAGGTGTCCTTACCACCATACTTGGTACTAACAGAGAGGGCAGGAATTCAGTAAACAAGTAGACTGAACTACACTTTTGCCCCTAGAGAGTTTATCCCTCCAGTTTAGCCCCACTGAGAAAGCAGTGACAAGAAACTTTCCCTGTCACTGTACTATCTCTATGGATATATTAAGGACTTTGATTTCTAGGCCTGTCAATCAAATCACCTTTAACCAGCACTATTTTTTTTTCAAGAGAAACAAACAATAGCATTGCATGCAATTAAAAGAGCTTTGAACAGTATTGTACTGAAATACAGCCGTTTCTGAATTACTCATGATCAGGAGACAATATGTTAGTACCTTGAAAAAGAGCCATCTGTCTCACTGAGAACATCACAAACACAAATACTTATAACACCACCACTGGAAGTTATTTAAGTCCCTTTCAAATTGAATCTGTCTTTGGAATTATACAGTCAAGTTCAGAAGCGATGAGAAGTTATATTTCTCTGTAGGCCTCTTGGTATATTAGTTACACTAACTTAGATTCCCCTCTGAAATTCACTCAGACTTTTGTTTTTGATCAAGGTATCAAGAATTTTTTTTTACTTCCTTGAAATAAGTGCAGTTGAATCCAGACCCATTATAGATGAGGGTTTGGGTTTACTGGAAATAAATATGAGAGAAGAATGTTCCTCCTACAGGTAAACAGCAGCCAAAGTGTTCCCTATTTTTGGAGTGTGATGTAGCAGGGTGTGGAAGAGGAGCAGGGTTGCTCCCTTACACATCTTTTTTCTTATTACCCCGGTAACCCCATTAGGGTCCATCAGGTTTAAAGCAGTTGTCACAAGTGTACAGGGTAAATCCAGCATTGTATCTCCTTGCCAGGTGGTAGGTTCATTTCACACAAAAAATATCATATAGATTCTCCTTCATGTCCAGTTTGATTGTCCTATGACCTTCAACCTTCACAAGGTTGAAGCCAGATAGCCCCATCCAGACTTTTCACCTCAGTTTGATTTTAAAACCTTCCAGTCTTGTCAGATTAATTTTCTTGTGATAAACCATCCATTGCCTATTGGCTCCAGGGATAATCTTGTTCAAAACAGGACTAACCACATATCAATAAGACTATCATGCAGTTACATATGGTTAGATATAATTTACCAAGGCTACAAATCCAAAAGCATAATCAGGGGATCCTATCAACATAAACTGAAGAACAAACAAAAGGAAATCTACCCACCATGGTATAGTATTGCAAAACTAAATTGTTTTATGCCTTCCTCTGTCTGGCAGTAACTATTGTTACTCTAAATAATAGTTTGCTCCATTGAATCCATTCTAACTTAGAGATTTGTGATGCAGAACTTGACCAAGTTAAGGTTAGCATTGTCCAATTAACACTACACCACAGTGATAGCAGCCTCTTATTTTTATCTCCTGCAGAAAGCCGAGGCTAAAGAAAAAAAAAGAAAAAACAGTCAACCCCATTTCATGCCCATTTGAATTTTAAGTATCCTGATTTAACTCAGGTTTCCATTAGAACTTCACCCAACAGAATCTCCTCAAATTAAGTCATCAGGACTCAGAACTGGAACCCAAATTAAATTAAAAATATTCTTATTTAAAACAAAGTTTCAAGCCACATGTAGACATAGCTCAGTAGAAGTAACTCTCTTCCCTCCAACTTCCTCAGGTGAAAAAAAAACATTTATAGAATTATTTTTATTTTATTTTATTTTACTGGTTGAGTGGTAGCACCAGATTCTAAACTTGTATAATTTGGTGTAGTTCCATCGAAGTCACTAGAGCTACCCATCTATACCCGCTGAAGATCAGGTCCATAAAGTTTATACACTCTCTGATGCATATTGCAACAACTGTTAGAGAATTCGCTAGTGGACTCAGGTATATATTTGAAGTAAACTGTTTTCCAGGTTACATAATGTTGTGACACATATTGGGGATGAAGCCCCTACATTAGAGAAGTTAGTCACTTGCAAGCACACAAAAATCACTTTCACATTCTTAAGAAATGCATCCTATTTTAAAATGAAATATCTAAGGCTGCAAACATGAAAACTGCAATGACAATAACCCCAGAGGGAGAAGAATTGAGATGGCTGGTCTGGCTTTAATCAAAGTATTTATTAAACTTCAGAATGTGGTACCATCCTATATTGTGAAGGGGGAAAAAAATTCTCATTACTTTGTCAATGCCATGTACATGAGCTTGGATTTATAAGGAAACTCAGAATGTTTGGGTCTCTCTGTGCTCCAGGCTACCTTGCATTCTGCAAACTATGGGGCTGTGAAATGTATTATACATTTATATTGCAAATGTATGCCTAAGGAGAAACCTGAGAGAGTTTCTGGCTACTTTCACAGCTTCAGCAACCATCACTTGACAACACTCTCTTTATAAGGTTCAGTATAATATCACAGCAAAATATTAGAATGTACAATCGCCTCTTCTCATATTGGATCAGGTATTTATGACAGATTACTTAAGTAACATCTTTTTAATGAACAGATTGTCATACTGTGTACTGTAATATAAAAACAATGAGAAAAATGTCAGTATGGAAGAGCTAGAAATGAGGCCAAACTGCAACACTGTATTCAAAACGTCCTCAAACTTTTTTTTTTTTTTGAGGGGTGGGGCTGGAGGGGGGGAAGAGTTCAGATGTGGATCAGAACTTCACATCTTGGGACTAGCACTAAAAAGGGCTCTCTTAGGAAAGGAGATGGCCACCATAATCACAGTGAAACAAAATCAGTTCTTAGCCTTGTTTTAGTTTTAGTTTAAGATCAAGTGCTAGAAAATATTGTGATAGGAAACCTAATGAAATACATTTATGCCTCTCCCATTTAATATATATTCAGAGTACAGGGGTCACCCACCATTCAGCAGTCAAGGAATACCATGGGGTTACTAGAATTATTTCCCATACAACATACAGAGCTAAAAATCAGAGAGTTTCTCACATACCTCTTTCCTTACTTAACCCTCCTCCACCCCATCATCTATCAAATGACAGCCACCATACCGGATTCCCCCCAGCATGATACATTGCTGTAGCTAACATCGTCTTTCCCTTGTGAAAGCACATAATGTGAGCTGTGTGCTGACGTTTATATAGGCATTTTTTGGGCTATACATATTCCATACTTTCTGAAACTGAAGAATTAAAGTCCTGGATGTTGAGACGAATATCTATGAAACTTAGTAGACTGGAGAGAAAAATTGAAGTGGAATTTTTTGATGACGATCACGCTAAGAGAAGCTTTCCTGTGTTGACTAAAGACATATGATTGTTACTCTGTCCAATGCAAGCACCAGAGCAGGGATAAACTTTAAATATACCCAACACCTACACCCCACCCTCAAACCCTGAATCTCTTGAATTGATGCTCAGTAAAGAATAGTATCAACATCAGAAATCCATTTTTTCCTTTCAGGATTCATGTTGAATTTCCGGATACCCATTTTCTTATGCAAGTGGTCTTTATACCACATTCAGGAAAACACAAGGACATAGAGCACAATAAAACTGTCTTTCCCCAACATTAATAATGGTCTCAAGGACACACATTTCTTTTGGCAGAGATGAAGCTTCACAGCCTTCCCTTGCTCTTTTGTAATTTCTCCTTTGAACCCATTTTACTTTTCTTTAATACGTGCTTCAAATCTATTACCTTGCTCTATTTCTGCTTTGTTTTCCCCCTTAGGCAGCTTCACAGTCTTACTTTGTATTCTTTTCATTTATTCCGTTTCTCATCCAGAACTTGGTGTTGCTGTTATTTCTTCTCTTCCTCCACACTTCATTGCATTCTTGATTTCTAGATCAGAAGCTTTCTCCGGTCTTGACTCTTCTGTCTCTTTTGCAAGCCTCAGAAGTTTTATTTATAGAGCAATTATTTAATTCACACAATTCAGTATTTTAGATTGTTGGCTGTAAGCAAGTGAGGCAACACAGACGCTGATTGAAAGTGCCATGTATCTTTAGACTTAATATTGTGAGTCAAATCCTCAGCTGTTGTACCTAAGCACAGCTCATCTGCAATCAGTGGAGCTACACTGACTTACACCAGCTAAATATCTGGCCTTGTACATTTAGAAACAGGGATAAAGTGGTCTCATCTCATCCTTGAATTGCAATTATAGATTCGCATATAATTTTTTCCATGCAGTTTAGAGCATTAGAATGTAGCTACCAAATCTGGATGTATAAATACCATTTTCATGAGCAAATATGAGCACTGAACATACATATTTGCAAGAGTTAATTTCCTTTTTTAAAATGTGACCGTTAACACAAAGCAAAAAAATCCTCCTGTCTACAAGTGAAAAAATATTTGTGACTATAGACACGTCTGAGAAATTATTCAGCACAAAGAGAGTAAAGTAAAGGCTGCTTTTTGAGGGCCTCTCTCCTGTAGTGATATGGTAGATTATTGAGTGGGGGCTGTTTGTTTGTTTGTTTTGGTAGCGCCTATGTTAGTTGTTCCATGGTACGTGTTCCCTTTTTTAAAAAAATGTATTAACGGTCCTTCAAGATCAGCATGCATTACTGTTCTTGTCTTTGTTGATATGAAAGTATCAGGCTGCATTATCTTTAACGTCCCATATTGCCATGAAAAATAGTTAATTAATTTGCTACTTCAAGTTCATATTAGGAAAAGAAACCACGTGTATCTGAATGATATTCCACAAACCTCCAGTCTGACATATAAAAGGATTTTAAAGAGCCTGTACTATTTCTCCAGCTCCAGCCCCCCAGTCCTCCCAACCCCCCAAAATAGAGCATGAACCATTGTGCACTTGTTGTTAAGAGAGTTCAGTGGCTAATTGTTACAGTGTTTCTCTTCCAATATTCCTTCTGTTTTGAGTCATCTGGTCTTCAGGCTAAACAATACATTTTAGTCTACAATTCAGTTACTACAAGGATGCACAAGAAGCTTTTCATATATAGGAATGAATTGCTCTCTTGGGATAAAAGTGGTCCCCTAACAGAAGGTGGAAAATAGCCATTGCTGTGGTCTTTCCAGGTCCTCCCCAACTTGAACAGAAGTGGATTAACGTAGTCATTGTTAATTTGGTTACAAAAATTATTCAATTAACTCATCACCTGCCAGCTTTACATTCGGATTTAATTAAATCGTGAATACAGGTTGTGTGTTATTAAGAGTTCTGGGGACAAAAATGCATTAAAATACTGCAAAATGTGCTAGCTTTTGTCAGTATTGAGGTTTGCAATCTGTTACATTCACGGAACTGAATGAGCTTTGGCATTGTCTGGCTATACCGAAAGAAGGGCAGAGGACATTTGACATGGGTTCAATCAGACTTTTGTTTGCTATATTCATTTGTTACTTCTTGTCTTAAATTAGATCCTAAGCCCGAAATCAGATCTGTGCAGATGGACACTTGTGACTGTGCAGAACACCCACTGACTTTAGCGGGGCTCCATGTGGGTGCCAGGGACCACTCGTATTGATCTGATTGCAGGATCAGAGCTGTAGATTATAAGCTCTTTCAGGCAACAACTGTCTATTATTATGTGTTTGCAGAGCACCTAGCACAACAGGTAGCCTATCCTAAAAGAAACCTTTGAGCACTACTCAAACAAAAAGTTACAATCCGGGTCATGTAGATTTATTGTCTGTAGCTAGTTATTACATAAAAGTTATTGGAAATAATCTGCTAAGGCTTAGTCACACAAAGAGGTAAGAGATAGAAAAAAAAGCCATATTAGAAATGGGAGCACCTTTAAGGGCCCAGTTCTGTCACCCTTGCTCATACTGAGTAATACGTGAATTTGCAGGTTTCCACATCTATTTGAATAGGGCTACACCAATTAAGATACCACTTGAAGTTGTATTTAGATAAACAAGGTACTATTTATAACTGTTATAAAGTAACTTAGTGGGGTTCTCTGCCTTTCCGTAGTTACAGGCAAGTTTTATAGTGGATAAGAACATAACAGCCATCCTGGGTCAGACTAAAGGTCTGTCTAGCCCAGTATCCTGTCTTCCAACAGTGGCCAATGCCAGGTGCCCCAGCAGGAATGAACACAACGATAACCATCAAGTTATCCATTCCTTGTCGCTCATTCCCAGCTTCTGGCAAACGGAGGCTAGGGACACCATCCCTGTCCATCCTGGATAATAGGCATTGATGGACCTAAAGCAACCAGGAGTTTATAGATGCTTTGACATCAACCTCTCATATAAAGGGACCAATCTTGCCCTCTGTGACGTTGTATAAAAGTGAAGGTGCCCATCTACAACAATGTTGTCACCAATGTTACACAATTGTGATAAATTATGTACAAAATATGCCTTGTAAGGTATCCTTGGAAAAGTTGTAATCTGTGGAACAGTGCTATCTTGATGAAACGCGTGTACCATCATTGGGTATGAAGTTATGAAATTTTACTATATGCTTGTTACTAAACATGTTGTGTTCCTGGATAACATCCACAAGACAGATTTACATCAATACTAGCCAGCCACGTGCTAATGGGCCATTAAGGAGAATCAACTCTTCCAGTCTTGGGCCTCTCCCAAGAACATATGGACAATGGATGCCCATGTCTCAGCGGGGCATGTAGAACATATGATGCAAAGCTCCATGTTTGAGCCAGTACTTTTCCATTTGGAAGCACACATTTGTTACTGGCTTATGATGGAGTATACCACCAGTTTGGGGTACACACCCTGTTTTCTGGCAGTCTGACCTGAGATTGGCGCTCTTAGCTTGTGTCCCATACCAGGCAGTATGACACCCTCATTTAATTCAACAATAAAACTCCCACTGACTTGTATGAAGGCAGGATTGGGCCCCAAATCTGTGTCCTGCAAATACTTTTTCCAGGAGAAAAAACAAGAAAGGCAGCATCCCTGCATGGCAACCCAACAAGTTTGTGACTCTAGTATTTAAGCTTCCTTCACTCCCCTCAAGAATGTGTGGCCACTGAAATACTACATTGTCCAGTCTTTGAGAACATTTTGTTTTTGAATTCTGTCCAGCAGGGTGGTCTATAATTGGATGATGTGACTCAGTGCAGTGGGAGATTTGCTGGAACACAAACTAAATGAGATTCTGCACTCCTGATTATCATCAAAGCAGCTGCTGCATGAGCGGTTTACCGACTAGTTCTCAGGTATGGTAATGTTTTTCAAAAATGCAGTTCTGAGAGATGCACAACGCATGAGGATCACCCATAGCTCATGCTGACCTCAATGGCAGTGCTGGGTGGACCATCTCAACATTTGAGCTGAAGTGCCAATTTCCCATTTCATGACAAGTTACCATAAATTCCTTCTACTAATGCAAGGAAGACTGGAACGTGGCAGTTTGGCTGAGAGCTGGAACATACACATTAGGACAATCCATTATCTCTCCACAATGTGACTTTAATCAGATATTTTGACAGTGGATGTAAGGTGACCAGATAGCAAGTGTGAAAAATCAGGACTAGGGTGAGGGGTAATATGCGTCTGAATATTGGGACAACTGGTCACCCTATTGTGACATGACAAACATTTTAAGAACACTGGCCTCAATCTTCCTTTGTCTCAACCATCCCATTTTAGAAATCAGGACAACTAAGCCGCTTTCCTAAATTCAGGAAGAGAGTCAGTAACATACTGACTCTTGACTCCCCCATCCATTAAGCCATTGTGTCTATTAGACAGCTCAGTGAGGGCTACCTAACGCGTCACTGAAACATCTATCATCACTAATGGTCCATATTCTATGCGGAGTTACACTGTTGTAGTGAAAAGTAACTCCACTGAAAATCAGAGGAAACAAATTTGACAGCATACATTCAGTCAGAGAATTTTAAAAAACCATAGACCCCATTCCCCACAATTTGATAGATAGACAAACAATAGATTTTAGAGTGATTTTAAATGCACTGGCTATCGAAAAAGAGTCCAACAGAACATGTTCAGGCCATGTGGGGTTCTCCAAAATGTTATCAATCCTATTTTTGAGGGAAACTCCACCATTTCCCAAGGCTAGGCAGTCTCTCATTTCTCCTCTGACGCTGCCAACAAAGAGGTCATATGTAATGTGGTTCAGCTGGAGCTAGACTGGGATCAAAAAACTCATTTCACACATGCCATTCAAAGGCCATCACATTGGGAGACATTAAAACTCATTACCAATCTGACCTGTATTCCAACTAAGGACCTAGAAGTACAAACTTCCATAGAGTGTTATGAGTCCTCTGAACCACCCAGTCCCACTCCAGTGGCAAACAGGCATTTTTAATCATAATTTTTTATTTCTTGGTTTACACTAGAGAGGGACAAAACATTTGTGACGAGTTGGACCCCCCCCCTTCTGGATGCCATTTGATTTCACTGAGCCTTCCCTGCTCAATCAGCCTGGGTTCCCTCTCCCTGCTTTGCTGAATTAGGCTCCACGACATCTTGCAGCGCACACACACAGGTAGGGCCACACCCTGCTTCAGACACAGACTGAAGTCAGCTCTGTGTGAGAGGACTCCCCCAACACTCACGTGCACACCCCTTTTTGGGAGATAAACCAAAAATAATACTGTTTTGCGCGGTATAGAAAAATCTGCACAGCACAAGCTCATAAAAATCTGTCCTCTTCCTCAATGTGAAGAGAGATGTGCACGATTTCTTGCCCCTCTCCTCCCTGTGTTAGAAATTGTACAAACTGGGTTATATTATAAACAAGAAATAAGTTAAAATTCACCTGTTGTAGTTAAAGTGAATATAAGAGATAACAGACAGAACAAAGCAGATTACTGAGCAAATAAACCAAAGTATGCAAGCTAAGCTCAATATACTTAAGAAACAGGTTACAAAACGTAATTTCTTACCCTAAACGTTATTTTAGGCAGGTTGCAAAATTTCTGTGGTTCTGAGTTCCAGTTATATTCCTTTTCAGACTGGACCCCTATCTCAATCTGGACTCCCCTCCCGCCTTCCCTTTGGGTGGCTTTAGCAGTCTTTCTTCTTAGGCAGACAGAACATGGAGAGGAGGAGTTCTGTTTGCCTTACTCCCAAACCTTAGATAGGATTTACATAAAGCAAGAGTCCTTTTTTCCCCCCAAACTTGACAACCCACCGCCCAGTGGAAAGTTACTGAACATCACCTGGGATGACTTGTATCAGGTGACAAGACCACCTGATCTAGTAGTGTCACAGTTACGTCCCCGGATGCCTCCCAGGGGGGAGAGAGATTAGTATCTTCATGGTTTTGTTGTTCCTTCCTGATGGCTCATCAAATTTGATGGCCTGTTGTCTGGTGGGTGTCTTCCTAATACACACCAAGTTATAATTGTTACATAGTCCATATTTTTAACTTTAGATACAGAAATGATACATGCATATAAATTGGATAATCATTTTCAGTAAATTATAGACTTTCCAATGATATCTTACAAGATCCATCTTGCATAAAGTATATCTCAGTTATGTCATATTCATATCATAAGCATGTTTTCATAAAGAATATGAGTGAAACATCACAACATTCATTAAGAACAATGCATTATTCAGCAAATTTAGCCCTTGTTAAGTCACTGGGAGTTCTTCCACTAACTTCAATTAGTTAGTATTCAGTGTCCATAATGCAATATTTAAACTCTCTGTCCCTCCAGTTGCATGGTATTGTTTCTGTTCCTTGTTTTAAGGCAACCAGAATCTTCATAAGCATAAGGTCCTGAATCAGCATATTTGTGCAGATACAAGCTTTCTCCAAGCATTCCTGCCAAGACCAACTCATTTGCCAGAAAGTTCAATAAAAGCCGTTTTAGAATAAAAAAGCAAAGCCCATCAAATCAAATTTGATGTACAATTCAGCTGTACGTTTGCTAAACAAAAATTCTTCATTCATTCCACTCTACACATATTCAGAGGCAATTACAGAAGAAATGTTCATTTTGAATTAGTGAATTAAATGATCTTCCATCTACAGTCAGCAGTGTGGCATGAGGAAACGGCTCTATGCACTAATGGGACAATGTTCAGAAAGAGAAACTGGGAGGCCTGAGCCTGCAGCAACAGCATCAGAAGCAATATCCCATAAAGCCTGATCTATCCCATTGCAATGGTATGAAGTTCAGGAGGTTCTGACTGTCTGACCATCCACCTGAATCAGATCTAATGGTAACAGTTCCCATATCAAGAGAACAACAACATGACAAAAGTCTGAAAAAAGGAAAAAAGCCATAAGCCAGCAGCAATAACTGGAGCAGGCAGACTCTAAGGACATCAAGAATTTATAAAGTACATGGCCCAGAAGACTAAATATTTTCAGAAGAGAAATTTAATCATATTCTGATATGCCACTGGAAACTCTCCTAAGATAATAAAGGAAATATTAAGATTCTTTTTTAGAAAATAATATGATCCAGCCCCCACCACTCAGGGCAAACACATAAACTAAAGTTACAGGCACACCACAAGAAGTAGTTACAGATATACACACTATACATTCTGTGTGATATACACAAAGCACACTAAAGTCATTAGGAGTTGATTAACGAGAGTGTAGACTCTGCTAAACTGTCTGGATGACCTATTGAAACTTGCATGCTTAACGCTAGCTACTAAATACAAATGACTTGATGCTGAAAGGTGCCCAGCAGCCTCTGCTCCTGCCCATGTCAGGAGCAGTTGTAGATGCTCACTACCTTTGAAACCCAGCCCAGTTTTATTTAGGAGTCCAAGTATGTTTTTAAGTGCCTGACTTTAGGGACCCAAATTTCAAAATTTTGGCCTGTGTATAAAAACTTTTTAGCCTATCTAGAGCTGTTTGCAGTGAACGTGAAAATAGAGGTTGTCACATCACTTACCTTAAGATGTCCCAACCCTCTAACATCAGTGTTACCTCAAGGGGCATCACCTGGTCCACACTTCACATGTGGAAGTAGTGAAGTTCATACTTCTACCAGCATGGTCTGATGGGCCTGTCCACAAGTGATAGTCCTGACCTGAATTGACACTGCAGGGTCCTCAACCACCCCGGTAGCTCAAGGGTCAGAGCCCTCCCTTAGCCTCTGGGAGATCGCTGGGCTATGTGCCCTGGTACAGCATTCTGCTGTGGCTCAGGAAAGTCTCTCTCCTGCCTGCCCTGCCCATATCTGCAGCTAGTAATCGGAGCCAATCATTAGCTGCTGTTTAGCTGAATCATCTGATTCCTAACACCTGCCTGCTGGGTTTCTCCTTAGACCAGGACTTAAAGGGGCAGATCGCCCTACTACAGCCATCCTTTGAGGCCTGTATGTCATTCACACCACTTGGCACTGGTGTTATATTTACAGTTTTCTTGACATTGTGTTAACATCTCTGAGCATGTTAAAAGCATCAGGCACAGCCACCTGTCCACCAGCTCTATTAATTCCCTGCTGCTCTACTTGTGCATCAGTGTCAGACATCATATGGTGTGAAGAGCGAGGTGTGACAGGTTAGGCACGTGAGAGTCACCAGATTGGCTCCCCAACAGTGAAGGCAAAAGGAAAAGAATTCATACCAGAAGACAAGGAAGAAGCATCATAACTAATTTTCCCAAAGAAACTGGACTTCCCAGAACTATGCTAAGAACACCTGCCATTCTGCTCAAAGCACAAGAAAAAGGTTCTATTAGCCTTTGAAACATCTGTTTTATCACTCAGTGTAAGGGGCCAAGAAAGGCAATGCTGGACTAGGGGAACTTGTTAGTGACACAGCGTAAAGCACCCAACATGCCTCAGTCCAGACAAACACTAGTATATTTGCAAAGCTATTCTATTCTGGATGGTTTTAAAGCAGACTCCGTTGTTACACTTACAAAAACAAGAGGGCATGGATAGACATCACAGTAGAAAAATAAGGCTAAAAGCAGGGACAGAAAGTTCAAATCTAGAGGACACTAAGTTTTTGTTTTACTGCCCATTTATACATGCACACTTTAGTAGACTCATCTATCTTCTGAACACACTCTTGCCTTATATTTAGCAAGTTTTAATTGTGCTAAATACTCGCAGCTAACCTTCACTGTTTACTTTTGATAGATTTGCTGTAATATTTTTTTATTGCTGAGATGAGTATTGATTAAATCTTCTGTTCTAACTTATTTTGATTGCCTTTCATAATTAGAAAGTCTACTGAGGAAAAATTGTAAACAAATAGCATATTACATGTACATAAAGACTAAAAAGTCTTTACAGATTTCTGACTACAGTTACATACAGTGCCACTTACATGCAGTCACCTCCATGGCAGAGGGCAGCAGATAGATGGGAAACCAGCACACAATGCACTGTTCAATAGAAAGGAGACAGGAGATTTTGGTAAACCTGTATTCTTATGAGAAGTGCCATGGAATCTTCAATGTCTGTGCAGAGCAGAAAGGTCCCCAGTTTTTAAAGTCTTATCTGAAAGATCCACACACCAGAAATCTGAGGGAGCTAAGTTTATCTAACTTGGAAAGATGTACCTCCTGCAATTTTAACTTAAACTTTGAAGGAATCTCAGAGACTTTAAGGCCAGAAGGGACTATGGTGACCAGATCACACAGGTGAAATATTGGGACGTGGGGGGGGAGGAGAGCAAAAAAACAAACAAACAAAAAAGCCGGCGGCAGAGCAAAGGGGAAAAAAATGGCTGCCGGAGCTCCACGCCCCACCTTCCCCTGCACCAGCATGCCTCCACTCCATCTCCACCTCCCCCATCCCTCCAGCGCTTGCGCCGCCATACAGCTGATCAGCGCAAGCCTGGGAGGGAGGGGGAGGAGGAGGAGGAATGCGGCGTGCTTGGGGAAGAGATCCAATGGGGGAAGGAAGGGGTGGAGTTGGGGCGCGGGGGAGAGGTGCGAGCCCCCTCCGGGCTCTGCTCCACCTGTGAGAGGAGGCAAAATATCGGGACAATTCGTGTCCCGACCGAAGGTAGGTCGGGACATGGGACAAATAAGCAAATATCAGGACAGTCCCGATAAAAACGGGACATCAGGTCACCCTAGAAGGGACCCTCCTGCACACTGAAGTCCACAGAACTTCACTCACGCACTCCTGTAAGAGACACATAACCTCTGGCTGAATTACTGAAGTCTTCAGATCTTGATAAAGACTTCAAGTTATGGAGAATCCACCATGTACACCAGTTCAAACCAACAGTGACCCACAGATGAAAGTGAAAAATGCCATGGGTCTCTGCCAATCTGACCTGGGGGGGAAAATTCCTTCCTGACCCCAAATACGGTGATCAGTTAGTGTCAGTGAGACCCACCAGACAGACATCTGGGAAAGAATTCTCTGTTAACTCAGAGCTCTTCCCATCTACTGTCCAGTCTCCAGTTGTTGGGGCTATTTATTAATAGCAGTGGAACAGATGGGCCATTGTAGGCAATCTCATCATATCATCCCCTCCATAAATTTATCAAACTCACTCTTGAAACAAGTTCTTTTTTTGCCTATTCCAGAACTTCCCTCCTCTGATGGTTAGAAACTTTTGTCAAATTTCAAGTCTAAACTTGTTGATGGCCAGTTTAAACCCATTTATTCTTGTGCCAACATTAGCCCTTAACCTACATGACGCCTCTCCCTCTCTGTTGTTTATCCCTCTGACATGTTTATAGAGACCTATCATATCTCCCCTCAGCCTTCATTTTGTTAGGCTAAAGGTAGGTTCTCTGTATCGCTGATCATCCTAGTAGCCCTTCTCTGCACCTGTTCCAGTTTGAATTCATCTTTCTTAAACATGGGAGACCAGAACTGCACACAGTATTCCAGATGAGGTCTCACCAGTGACAGTAATAACACTTCCCTCTCTCTACTGGAAATATTTCACCTGATGCATCCTAGGACTTTTTCCACAGCCACATCACATTGGTTACTCGTAGTCATCCTGTGATTGACCAATATACCTGGTCTTTCTCCTCCTCTGTTGCTTCCAACCAATACATCCCCAGCCTATAGCAAAAATTCTTGTTGTTAGTCCCTAAATGCATGACCTGGCACTTGGCACTATTAAATTTAATCCCATTTCTCAACAGTTCACTTTTCAAGGTCATCCAAATTGTTTTTGTATCTTCTGGTCCTCCTCCATATTGGCACTACCTCCCAACTTTGTGTCATCCACCAATTTTATTAGCACGCTCCCACTTTTTGTGGCAAGGTCATTAATTAAAGTGTTAAATAAGAGTGGTCCCAAGACCAATCCTTAGGCCACTCCACTGGTAACCTCCTTCCAGCCTGATGGTACATCTTTCAGCATGACCTGTTCCTTACCCACCTTTCGATTCTCTCATTAATCCCCATCTTATCCAGTTTAATTTATAATTTCCCATGTGAAACAATCAAATGCCTACTGAAATCCAGGTAGATTTGACCTACTGCATTTCTTTTGTCAGTTATCTTCTCAAAGAACGAGATTAGGTGGACTGGCAAAATCCTCTCCTTTGTAAAACCATGTTGTGTTTTATCCAATTACCATTTACCTCTATATTCGTAAGTATTCTCTCTCTCAAAATTTGTTCTAAGATCTTGCATGCAACTCAGGTCAAACTAACAGGACTATAGTTTTCCGGTCACTTCACCCCCCCCCCCCCTTCTTAAATATTGGTATAATATCTGAAATTCTCCAGTCCACTTTATGGATTCATTAAAAATCCTTGCTATTTGACTTGCAATTTAATGTGCCAGTTCCTTTAATATTCTTGGGTGGATATTATCCAGGCCCCCTGATTTGGTCCCATTAAACTGTCTGAGTTTGACTTCCACTTCAGATGTGGTAATTTCTACTTCCATATCCTCATTTCTATTAGCCACCCTGTCACTGTCCCCAGCTCCTTATTACAAACTGAAGCAAAATATTCATTTAGGTGTTGGGCCATACCTACATTATCTTTAATCTCCACTCCATCCTCAGTGCTAAGCAGACCCACTTCTTTTCTTTTTTAAAAAAAAAATGTCTAAGTTTACTACTTGTTTTAATTTCTTTGGCAAGGTCCCTCTGTTTTTGGTTTTGGCAGTTCTTACTTTTTTCCTATACTTTCTGACCTCCAAGAGGTAGCTTTCCTTACTGATCCTTCCCATCTTCCATTCCTTGTAGGCTCTCTCTAAAATAACCTGTTTGAGATGCTTGTTCATCCAGCTTGGTCTGCAACCTTTCCCTATGAATTTTTTCCCCTTGTTTGGGATGCAGGATCAGACTCTTTCTGCAATTTTGACTTAAAGTAATTTCAAGCCTCCTCCACATTCAGATTCCTCAGTGCTTCAGTCCAGTCCACTTCCCTAATTAATTCCCTTAATTCCCACTGCCCTTTTGAACTCAAGGATCCTAGCTGCAAACCTGTTTTTGTTTATCCTTCCATTTAGTTTCAACTGAATGAACTCATGATCACTTGAACTAGGGTTGTTTTCTACAACCAGTTGTTCTATGAGGTCCCCACCACTTACCAATTCTAAATCTAAAAATGGCATCACCTCTTGTTGGATCAGTAACTATTTGGTGGAAAAATCTGTCAGCCATCACATCCAGGAATATCTGGGCCCTACCTACCATTATGAACAGCACTTGTCCTCCAATCTATAGCTGGGAAATTAAAGTCTCACACAATCACACAATGCCCAGCAGTAGATATTTTACAACTGATATGTAAAGCACAAAGGCCCTGCTCCTACAGTGAACTCCATGTGGACAGACTGCTGTGCCTGCACAAAGCCTCATTAAATTAAATGAGGCTCTGTGCGGATGGAGAGGTTCTACTGCACGGAGATTATTGTAAGGTCATAGGCAAGGTCTTTCCATCAGGTAAATAGGATTTTTCATGCTGGATCAGACCACTGATTGATGTAGGTTGCCATTGTGCCTATGGCAGTTGCCAATACTTGAGGCTTCGGGGATGGAGAGAATATCTGATAAAGTATTTTATATGTCTTTAAAAAAAAAAAAAAAACACCCACAACATCAGATGTGTCCGAGATATAACTTCATTTGCTTAGTAACATTATAACAAGGTTTTATGCTGTTTGACTGTTGTCATATGGGTGATTACACTGTAATTACAAGTGAGAAACAGGGAGAATTTTGAAATACATTCTGTGGATTTAGAATACACAGAGTGTTCAGGTTCCCAAATGATTCACTCTATAGCCTCAGAAATCAGAGCTGGAGGGAACTCAGTAGATCTATCCCACTCATCCAGCCTAGGGTGAATTACATTACTCATGTACTGTAGCATGTTTTCTAGTACTTTGCCCAATCTCATTTCAAGTGTTACTCACTCCAGAGAGCAGAGGCTTCCACCACTTCCCTTGAGAGTGCAATATTCTGCAGCCTATTAGATTTCATTGTGACGTTTTTCCTGATATTTAGTCTAAGGTTTTTTTCTCCGCTTCGTCTCATCCCATCACCTTTTAACTGTGAAGTTACCTGGCCTTCCTGAAGTCTTGTTTAGACTTTGGAGAAAATGTCCTACATGCTCTGAAACAAACAAGTTACACCTCCCTGCAGCAGCCTAGCCCACTTCAAGTGAATTCATCCCAAAAGAGCAACAGGTAGTGTAATTCTCAATGGCGTTTTGGTCAAAGGTGGAAGGAAACAGCTTTATTCTGTAGCCTACACTGGCAATGACTCTGAAGAGATGCCCTCAGTGAAAGCCTCCCTCATTTACCCTAATCCCATCTGTTCCCCCAAATAAAGAGTATTTGGTGCCATATTCCCAAGGAGTCTGAGCAAATAGGGAAGAAACACCATTAAAGGTGACCAGGGAGCTTTTATTTTTATTTCCCAGAGTCAGAATTAAGATGGCTCAGGGCAGAGGTGGAGCCATTATTTTTATTTATTTTAGGAAAGGACCCTTAGTTGGATTGAACCCAGCCCTTGTTGCTGCCATTGCTAGAAAAACAGTTACCCCCACACCTCCTTTCCTGTTTCTTGAAGCTAAAATCCAGGCCATGCGCATACAGGCTGTTTTCCTGTGTATACAGCAGCTTCTGAAACTATTATTAGAATGTTTACAAAAAGAAACTGATCTGCAGCTGGCCCCACATTGTCTTATGACAGCTCCTGGGTTGAGCCCTGGGGTATGGGTAGTGGCGTAGGGCAGTGGCTATCAAAGCCAGTCCGCCACTTGTTCAGGGAAAGCCCCTGTTGGGCCGGGCCAGTTTGTTTACCTGCCGCGTCCGCAGGTTTGGCCAATCGCAGCTCCCACTGGCCGTGGTTCGACGCTCCAGGTCAATGGGGGCTGCAGGAAGCAGCACGGGGAGAGGGATGTGCTGTCCAGGCCTGTGGGAGCCGTGATCGGCCAAACCTGTGGACGCGGCAGATAAACAAACCGGCCCGGCCCACCAGGGGCTTTCCCTGAACAAGCGGAGGACCGGCTTTGAGAACCACTGGCGTAGGGAAGAAGAGAAACTTTCACTTAAACTCCAGCAGCTAGAACAGGGTCCAGGAATGATCAGAAAATAGTTGTTTTATGTAACTAGAGTGAGACAAACCATGATCTGCTGAAAACCAGTGGCTTACTTTAAAATGGATCCCAGCCCTCAATCTATAGTGATCAAAAGATAATGATCCATATGTCTTCTCATTAGCTACCAAACCTACACACCATTCTCTTTTGATCACTATGGATCAAGGGCTGGGATCCATTTTAAGGAAAAATTTACATGAGCATCCCACCACCACCCCCTGACTTCCCCATCCAGCCCCTATTAGTGCCAGAGAATTCATGTTGGCCATTTTCATGCTTTGTGTAAACTCTCTGAAGTCAATGAAATTACACTAGTGATGAATTTTACACAAATGATCTTCAAACACTGAACTGAACAAATTAAACTGTCTATGCGAAATAATAACGTACTGCCTACCTGCTGCTGCTCTTCCCTAATAATGAGAAGGGCTTTATAACTTTCTTAGAAGGTGAAAGAAAGTAGCACTGATACATTGCTTATGTTTCCCCACTGTGCAAACTTTCATGGAAAAAAAAGACCTGAAAAGCTCTATAGTATGCAAGTGTTTTGCCAGTTCAAGATGTGCTTCTGCTCCATTTGTTTGATAACGGCATACGGATAAATGCAGGAAGAGGATTTGCCAGCACTTTACAATACTAAGAGATTGTGCAGGCATCTGTTTTAAAACCACAGCTCGTTTTATTTACACACTGCAGGTAAAGCATCGTGTAAATTAACACTTAAGGGCTAGAAAAAGTCAGTTTATGATCTAGCCCCAAGTAAAGGGCTGAGCATTGCCATGTTGCCCTTAGAACAGCTTAAGAGGAGATTGCCCTCGAGTCACAATCTCCCTCCTTGGTCTTCCTGTTGTCTGGAGGAGGGAATAAAACTACACCAGGTCAATCTCTGTCACAGTGTGTGCTTTGTGACATGCTGCTGTAACTCCGTCACTAGACACACTGGGGGTGGGATGAAGCCAAAGCTCCACCAATTCCCTGCCTCCTCCCACCGCTTCCTATCTATCAGCGTGTGCATGGGCCTGGAGGTAGGGGATTGGAAAGAGGAAGTAAGGTGTGAGCAGCGTAATTATTCTGGAATAGTTTGCCACACAGGGAGCTATTCCACAGTTACTATTCTGGTCAATTTCCCCATGTAAACAAGGCCACAGTGGCTCTCCAGAACCTGCTTCTATTGTGTAAAGGTAATGGCCCAACACGCCCTTGCATTGGCCCGTGGGACAGTCCATGAACCGGCCCCCCTCAACAGGGCCAGCTTTAGGCCAATTCAACCAATTCCCCTGAATCGGGCCCCGGTACGGCGTACCGGCAAGCGCCGGTGTGCTGTACCCGGGTGGCCCGGCTTCCCCAGGGGGCAATTTAAAGGGCCTGGGGCTCCCAGCAGGGGCTGGAGCCCCAGGCCCCTTACATTGCCACCAGAGCCACACTGCTGGAGCCCTGGGGTAGGGCTGCAGGACTCTGGGGGCTATTTAAAAAGTCCAGGGCTCCCGTTGCTTCTACCGCCCCGGCCCTTTAAATAACCGCCGGAGCGCCGCTGCTTCCCCAGGGCTCCCTCGGCTATTTACAGGGACCGGGCGGTGGAAGCAGGGGAGCCCCAGGCCCTTTAAATAGCCCCCGAGCCCCAGGCTGCTGCTGCTACCCCGGTGAGGGAGGGAGGAAGAGGGGGCACTTACCGTACAGGGTGGGCTGTACCCGCACCCTGTGCCCACACCAGCCCTGCACCCCGGCCCTGCCCGCAGCCAGCCCGTCTCCAGTCAGCCCCACACCCCCTGCCCTGCCCACACCCCCTGCCCTGCCCGCAGCCAGCCTGTCTCCAGGCTGCCCTGCACCCCCTGTCTGCAGCCAGCCCCTGACGCACCTCCGTCCTGCCCTGCCGCTGCCGGCAACCAGCCCTGCCCCCCCCTGCCCACAGCCAGCTCCTGCCGCACCCCCTACCCACAGCCAGCCCCTGCTGCACCCCCAGCCCTGTCTCCAGCCAACCCCTGCTGCACCCCCCTGCGGCCCTGCCCAAAGCCAGCCAGCTCCCCCTGCCCTACCTGTAGCCAGCCCCGCACCCCCTGCCCTGTCTCCAGCCAACCCCTGCCGCACCCCCCTGCCTGAAGCCAGCCAGTCCCGCACTCCTCTGTCTCCAGACCTGCCAACCCATGCCACACACCCCCTGTGGCCCTGGCTGAAGCCAGCCAGCCCACCCCACACACCCCTGTCTCCAGCCAGCCCTGCACCCCTTGCCCTGCCTGCAGCCAGACCCAACCTCCAGTCAGCCCCTACCCTGCCTCCAGCCAGCCCCATGTCCACTGGTGCCCTGCAGTTCCCAGGGCAGTAACCCTGCACACCTGCTTCAATGAGGGGGGCAGGGAGCAGCTGGGACCTACACATGTGCACACCCTAGACAGCAAGTGTGAAAAATCGGGACAGGAGGTGGGGGTAATAGGAGCCTATATAAGAAAAAGACCCAAAAATCGGGACTGTCCCTATAAAATTGGGACATCTGGTCACCCTAGCACACCCCCAGGGAGTGGTGGGGACCCACACATGTGAAACAGAGCTCATTTCTAGTTCAGGCCCATCTTTTTAAAAAAGGACTTTAGGTAGGGTTAACATACATCCGTATTTTCCTGGACATGTCAGGCTTTTTGGTTCTTAAATCGCCATCCGGGAGGAATTTTTAAAATTCCTCCCGGGAAAATACGGACGTATGGTAATCCTATTGGTACAAAAAATACATATTGCGGCACATCCCTTAAATCCAAACTTTTTATAGGGAACCGGTTGCTAAGAAATGAAAGACTTTTTTTTAACATTTTTCTCTTTTTTTTTTAAGTCATCCCTGCCAGGGCCCCGCCGAAAACGTTCGAATTGTGCCCCGCACTTCCTAAAGCCAGCCCTGCCTCTCAATTGATGATGATAAAGGACGTTTGCCTGAGTAAGACCTAAGCAGTAACCACAGAAGGAACTCTGTACTTGTCCCAAAAAGAGTACAATAAAGTTACCGTAAGCTGAGGTTCTCTTACTATTGAACATTGTCAAAATTGTGCAGGATGATTCTACAACCCTTGAAGTTCTATCATGGAATGTGGATGTTCCAACAGATAGCTAAAGACATGCCAGGGCCAGGGATAGATGAAATTAGCGTAGTTTGAGGTTTTATGAACCATGAATTATTGCTCCTTATTCTGACAGTGGTGTTCTATTTCTGACACCAGTGCTAGCCCTCTCATGAGCAGTAGCAGATGTCTCAAGCCTTGTAGTTCAGCTTCCCAGAGGACGAGAAATCAATGGTGCAGAGTCTAGATATACTTTAAGTGTCACTTACTTTGTTCTCACACTCACACACGCACAGGGTCTTGGAATGTAGGCATCTATCCTGAAATAGAGGCAGTCACAACCAGAATGCAGACAATACTTTCCTCCAGAAATCTCACCCCACACACCGCTGCCAGGATTCCAAGGAACTACTCTGCCCTGAGAATTGCCTCCAAATAGAGAGTATATAGCAGAGAGCAAACCCACTGCTACCTGTCACAGCTTTTCTCAAAGGACTAATGAATTATAAAACTATCACCACAATTCTAAAATCTCTCCCACACACACCAAGAAAAAGAACTGGTAAGTCAATGCAAGACAGTACCATCTGGTGACCACTGCCATCACAATATTCTTCAGGTTCACAAAACTACTTCAAGTTTAGGAAATTCTTTTATTTTCTGTGGTTTTCAGGATCATCATCAACCTTATTTCTAGTCAAATTCAAAAAGTGAGTTAAAAGTAGTTTCAGAATCTTCATCTGCCCAGACTGTCTCACCAAATCTTGGGTTGTTTTTTGTTGTTGGTGGTGGTGATGGTTTTTTTTTTTTTTTTTAGTGACCCGTTCCTATTATTCTAAAACGTTTCTCTCCCCCTCGTTGCTGTGTGAAAGACCCACATAAACATGTGAAATTGACTAAGGCCCCATACTGCAAACAAATACACTAATGTAGTCCATTGCACCACTACAGAGTTCCAATGATGCAATTTCTAGGTCACTGAGATTCCAGTTGGGTGCAGGGATCCACAGTACTACATCTGTAATAGCAACAAGGAGTCTGGTGGCAGCTTAAAGACTAACAGATTTATTTGGGCATAAGCTTTCGTGGGTAAAAACCTCCCTTCTTCTACCCACGAAAGCTTATGCCCAAATAAATCTGTTAGTCTTTAAGGTGCCACCAGACTCCTTGTTGTTTTTGTAGATACAGACTAACACGACTACCCCCTGATACTTGACATCTGTAATAGGATGCTAAACTACATTATACAGTTCAGGCACTAGGTGGCACTGTGTGTAAAATACTTTAAGCTAACCTCCGCCATACCTGGCACAGCATTAAATGATCAGATAGTGAACACATCTGACATGCAGCTCTCTGAGAAATAAGCCCTGTAATCAGTCTATACTTGGTACAGAAGCCTGACCTGCTAGTAGCAACTTACCATACAAGTAGCACATAACATCTATTTGAGATGCAGCACTGCCTACCATAGTCTAGTGGACAGGGCACTGAGCTGGGTACCAAGAAACCAGGCTTCTGCACTCCAAGCAGTCACTGATCCCTTATGTGTCTTGTCTGCTTTAAGCTTGTCTACAGTGACCTGCAGTTCAGACTACGGGGGTGTGTGAATAGCAGTGCGCACCAAAGTGCTGTGCTTTAGCTCCCACCATGGGGATGCTGTGGGCATGAACCTGAAGGTTCCTAGTTCACATTAATGAAATCTCCTTCAAACAGGATTACATTAACAATAGGAATGTTTTAGTTTGTACCTGCAGTGTCCCCACAGGGGAGGTACAGAGCAGCACTTTGGTGCTCATTGCTATTCATATCCCTGTAGTCCAAACCGTGGAGCAGTGTAGTCAGCCTCAGAGTGCAAGCTCTTCAGGCCCTGACTACACAGGTGAAACAGTGAAACTGACTGTACACAAAGTGCTTTCAAATGCACAAAGTGAACAAACTGAAAAAGAGGAAGAACTCTCTTCTTTCTCTCAGGTATAACAATCTTCAGCTGTTACTGGAGGAGGTGGGTGAAGAGGGGTTCAAATTAAACACAACAAGTTTGCTTTGCTCTAGTCACAATACTAACCAATATGTTTATTTGATGTGGGCAAACTGAAAGATGTTGCCAAAAAATCATTCAACTGCATCAGCTCTTACAAAGGCTAACATGAAACACAATTCCTTTTAGCTGCCATGCAAATGAGACCATTACAACAATCATACCTAGTTTTTAAGTTTAAGAAAGCTGCCTACATTAGACTTCTGAATATGATAACTGCACCCTATTTAACATCCAACGTCTTGATCTAGGAATTTCAAAAACAATTACTTTGCTGCATCTCTTATTCTGAAAAAAAGAAATCTACCACTCTGAAATGAATCACTATGTACAGCCCTGCAATAGTGGAGCTTCTAATATCAATTCTAAATCAAATGCTCTCTGAATGTATTTCTAGTGGTTATATCAACAGAATCAGATACCAAAGGCACTTCTGTTAGGGATCTAACAAACCAAAAATAACCAAGGATATTGAGAGGCAGAACTCTCATTTTGTTTAATATTCACTGAGATGGGATTAGGTTCTCCTAACAGTGGATGGTTTTAGAGACCACATATGCTACAGTAGTTAGTTGCAATCAGGTGAGCTAGCAATGGAGTTAACCTTCACTTACAGTGTCCTTTTTTGCTTTATTTGCATTTAAACTAGGGATGCAGACAGGGGTTAAGTATTCATATTGTGTTCAACAATTTGCTTTATATTTTCCCAGGCTTTTCATGCCTCATGGGGGGCATTTGTGTAACCATTACATCTAGCATTAAGTCTCAAATCTCTTATCCTCTCTACCTCCCCTTACTTTTCCTTATCTACAGTCATCCACACTGCTTCCACCAACTCATTCCCCTTTCCCTGCTCCTCTCCCTTTCAGCCTTTAAGCATTCTCTTGTTCTGCTCCCTGACCTGTCATGCCTCTCCACCTTCTCCTTGTGCATGTAGTCAAGTCTCACTGCTTTGACTACCTTGCCACTAGCTTTAACTCTTGGATTCCCTTCTGTTCAGTCTCTCTGACACCCATCCCTGTTCCCCCAGAAATTGTTCTTAAGAAGATCACCACTGACCTCTCCCTGGCCTTTTTCAGGAAGTCGTCTTCTCTGTGCTGATCATTCGCAATATACCTGCTGCTTAGGTCCGATAGTCAGCCATGCCCTCTATCTACATGTTCTTTCCTCCTTGGGTTTTTGAAACTACTCTCCTGATTTCCTCTTACTACTCTAACCTTTTCATCACCTTTTGGTGGCTCCTTCCTTTAACCTCTCCATTGCTATTTTGCAAGGTTCTAGTCTCTGCTTCCTGTCTCCTGAGTTTTCTTACACTCTATTCATAAGTAATCTCATCCACTCTTATAGTCCAGGTGCCACCTCTTTGCTAACCAGTTCCAGGTCAACCCAAAGCCCATCTTTATATTCTCAGTCTTATATCTCAGAGTCTCTTTCTGATTTCTCTGTCAGGAAGTCTAACCAACAAATTAAACTAATATGATGAAACCTAAGCTAGACATAAGGGTGATGTTCTGGTTGGAGTCTTCATAAAGCTTAAGCTGCAGTTCCATAAAGAAATTATCCCCAAGTGGATGTTATTGGATTCAATTGGTGGATGCAGTAAGATTTTTACCATATCAGGCTGCAATTTCAGGACAACAGCTGTCCTCAACAGATTTCAAGTAGTTTGAGCAGCATCCAAACCAGATACAGAGAATAAGACTCTTCCCATTTTAGATCTAACCTGAAGCCAAAGCTCTGGGGTCTGGCTTGGACAAAATGAATCTGAATATATACTTCCCTTCTTCCCGCCCCAAAAGAAAAGTCAGGAATGGGGATGAGGATTGAGTGTGAGTTGCTGGTGTGGGCCCATCTCAAGAATGTATTCTATGTTCTTCTGAATAACCATAGCTAGGAACGGTCAATGCTCTCTCATCACAAACAGTGGACAGGAGGCGGATGACCTTTTAAATGACATTGTTTTACCTCCCAGCATTTCCAAGCTGCCTTAAGCACTAGACATTGCAGGCATGTATTAGTGCTACTAGTTATTTCTGATGGGCCTTTACTGTGTAGTTCTGTTGTACCACATACTGCAGTGATAAAATAATGTGCCTTCTCAAAAGAAGAATACCTGAATAGAAATTGTTCACACATCCATGGAAGCAAAGGGAATCTAGCTATGAGCTGTAAAAAGATAAAAGTCCCATCGAGCATATATATATAAGTAAAGAAAGAAGAAGCTGTAGCTGACAGTGACATTTATCTGGGATAGGATAAAAGCTAAATCCCATTAAGTAAGAGAGCAAAGGAAAATAATATAACAAAGCATCAAACTGTGAACCTTTTCTAGCTTAGTCTGAAGAGCCTCATATAGAACTCACACAAAGCTTTGATTTCACACAGTGCACCTTTCCTGGGGGAAATGCACTTTCAAGGAATAACTTCACCTCAGTGCCACTAGCATAAGGAGCTCCTGTACAAGAGTGTAGAGATCTCCGAAGTGCACTCACTGAAATTTTGTTGGCACTTCCACGAACTGAAGGACAAATCCTGAAAAACTCACTGGACTTTGGATGGTCACAGGAGAATGGTCTGTGGCATGAGGGCATCACAGAAAGGGCTGGTAACATACCCAGGGTGAAATCCTGGTCCCACTGAAGTCAATAGAAGTTTTACTCCATTTGTAGGTTAGATGGAATGGAAAGTGGCATGATTAGGAATTGTGCACCTTTTACAAATGAATACATTGCTTTGTGTTTGCATTCCATTTTGCCCAGTTTACGTACTATGTGTCAAGTTTTATCTTACAGTTCCTTTCCATCTTCCGTCACTTACTTTCATAGCCAACAGTATGGCCCACCGATAGTTTCAAGTTCCATTGATGTGCATGAACCACCATGTGAAAAGGAAAAGCTTCTTATGTGCAATTACTGAAGAGTGGTAGGGTTAGCAGCATCTGCACTGATTTGCAATAGTCCATGACAGTGGAAAAGAAAATCCCTTTGCTCTATGTGAAAGGAGTGGAATGAAGATAGTGATTAGAGTCTAAAAAAAGGAAGGAAGAAAACAGATTGACAACACTGGCAGGGTTACAAGAAGACAGAGTTTGACTTCAGCACAGATTTTCATGGCACACAGAAACCTGGCTCAAATAGAACGTTGTAGTAGAAATATTTGTTTTCTTCATTTTACCTCTCATGGGCAGATATACTTGTAAAAAAAAATTGCCTATTTTCTGTGCTTCCAGATAGTTTAGATTTTCTTTAATTTCCTAGAACTACAACTGAGGGAGGCAACCATACAGTTACAATCATATGTATTTTTACTCCCATACTGACTTTCCCATTCCATTTTCTTGTTGCCTTCATGTTAAAGACTTCAATAGGACTACACACATGAATTCAGCTATGCACAGGAATAGTTTGAAAGAGCAGGCTCTCAGTGGACTCATTACCTGAAAGTCTCATTCAAACTCAATCACTGACAAATTCTGTGAATTCTTTGATTATTTTGTGTGAGGTTATGAGCTGAGATGTATTCATCTGAAATGTAGCAATCACTTTCTGTTGATGAAATAACACTGACACCTTAAAGTAAAGGGTTGTACAATGTAATGAAAAAAGCATTGGAGAAAGTAAATGTGTGGAATTATAATAAGATGATCAAAGACAAGAACAAGGCTGAGCAGCAGACTGGAGAGAAGCTCAGAAAGAAAGCCGTTATAACATGGCTCAAGTAAAGTTAGGCACATGCTTAAATATATTACGGAACTGTGGCCTTAATGAATAAGGACCTGGTTTCCAAGGCTAAGGACTGTGGGCTGGAGACTCATCTAGGATGATGCATGTTTTGTGGAGGATGATTGCAGTGTGATAAAGACACAGGGTAGGGTTCTAATATTGGTTTAGGCCATTTAGAGCTAGATTTTGACATTAACCAGGACCCTAAGTGAGGTGTGACAAACTGCATCAACCCAGGAATAGCACAACCAGGGAATGTGATTCGAAGAGATTATCTGAGTCACAATGCTGTCTATACTTCCTCCCAAGCAGAGGGTAGTTTACTGCTAGCCTATACCAGCAATAATTTACTACTGTCTGCCTTGCACTGGCTCAGCTATTTCGGTTAGTGAGTAGGGAGGGGTAGACCAATGATCCACCCATTTCCTCCCGCACTCCCTGATTCTAACCTCTCACTCACTCTCACCACACTTCTCAAGGGAGGGAATAAACAGATGTATAGCCTGATTTACTCCTCCATGCCCAGACTAAAGATCCTACTCCCTCTTAACCTCCCTTGTGTGGGTGCATAGTCCAAGTCACAATTTATAATCTCTCTGATTCCATTTATTCACTGCTAAAGTGGGACCTTGCAGTGGTGGTATGGAACTAGCGGTAAGTTAATTAGTGTTTGTAAACGACACTGAGATCTTTGGATGAGAAGCACTATATATAAATGCATGCTGATCATGAACATTTTGCAGAGGAAGCAAAAAAACTGCCAACAAAGGCAGCCTCCATTGCCGGGGTAGATCAATGTTCTTCTATTTTTTATTATAATACACAAAATGACATCTATATTTATTAGTTAGGATTTTTAAATGTTAAAATTAGTTCTAATTATGTTGCAGCAATGGATGTTCTACTGAATTTGCCTAGTATTTCCCTTTACATAACCAGGGATCTTCAGCAAAATCAGTGGCAAACTTTCAGCCTTAGTGGTGCATTTGCAGCAGTTTATATTTTTAAGGCTGCCTTTGCAAGGGCGAAGGTGAGAAACGTAGGCTGGGATTTTCAGGAAGTTAGGCACCAAACTCCCAAGGAATTTCAATAAGATTTCAGTTCCTTGCTCTTTCAGGTACTTTTGAAAATCCCATCTTTCTTTTTTCCCCCTCAGTGAAAGTGTTGACTCACCACTGGTGCCTCCTTGTGGCAGAGTTGTGGCATAGCAGCTCTCTAGTCTGCAATATCCCCACTCATGTTGAATAGCCCCTTATTCCATGAGTAGTACCTTACTCCACCAGTAGTCCCTTTGATCTCCACAGGACTGCTTCTGGAACATGGGACTACTCAATGGGAATGAGTAAGGATATCATATTCTGGCCTCATTCTCCCATAAAACAAGAAATGAGAGGAACCTAACTATACAACATATATCCTAGGCACAGTAATCTAAGTTTTCCCTCAACTTTCACTTGAACATGCAATACATCACCATGAGTCCTAGACCCACAGTGCAATTAAATATTTATTACAAAATAACCTATGGCTCTGAAAAGAATTCATCTAATCTTGAATCATACCCTTTGAATCTTAAGATAAAATATCTTTCATCGTGGGAGAATCTCATATTAAACAAATCAAAGAAGTAGTATGCATTTTTTCATTTGATATCTGATATTAAACATAAATCTTGCAGCTTAGCTGGTAGACTGTATGGACCGCAGCCAGAGGTCTAGAGTCTAGTCACTGCTTAGGTCACTGATTTTATCTTCCCAAAAAACTGCTGGATGCTGATGCCAAGAGATGAGCTAATGTCACAAACAAAATGTTCCAATGTCAAGTTAAATCACTAAAGTTACTTAGAAGCAAAAGCCGAGAGATATTTTTCACTCTTAAACTGTCCTATGGATAAGTGATTATCTATTTTTATTAATATCCTCCTCACACATGAATGGTGCCTTTTCCCCTTTATCCTGTTTCCCTATGTGTAATATTGTGATACATTACCATCCTTTCTGAATTCTGACACAGGCGACACTGATGCAAATTATGCATCTCAATAAGATTGCTCTACTGAAATGGAGATAGATGAGAAAAACACATTTGTATCTCGGTTAATTAAAATTCAAGGGTTTAAATAACTTATCACGCCCAGAGACAGAGATAAATGGATGAATAGATAGAAAGATCCATATACCACATGCATGGAATAACATTCTGCTTTAGCAGACAAGAGAAGGTGGAATTAATAATTGTTCTGTGAATAATAACAGCTCTGAAATGCCAGTAGTGCAGTGCCTCTGTACCCAAGTGCATCTTTTTATTTGTGCATCTGTAGCTTGTAAGAGAAAAGCTACATTTTAAAACCCACTCAAGGAGATATTTTTAAACGATCCTTCAAAAGAGCTTTTTGAATACCAAACAAACAGTTTATTGCATGAAAACTTTGTTACTTGCACAATATAAAGAAAATTTCTCTGATCTTATCTCAGGCCCCAGTGCTGCAAACTGCTTAGGATTACACATGAGTAAATTTCATTGATGCTAATGAACACTTTATATACAAGAAGTCCCATTTAGTGGATAGAGATAAGAATAGGGTAAGTATTGGTAGGATTGGGGCTTTAATGAGTAACCAGAGGCTGCTAAATCAGATTAAAAAGGAGAAATATTCATTAATTTACAGGTGAGCTTCAAAAGGTTCACAAGTTCTGTTTGGATAAAGCAACCAAAACTTCAGATGCTTTTCCAAATGTTATGAAAGCCTACTGGTCTGAGAAATGAGCTGGACACCATGCAAGAACAGCATCTCCCAAAATATTTCTGCATGCCTTCCTATGGGCCAGCCACAACCAGGTAGTAGAGAGTGGATGGACATGAATACACAAAACAAACCATCAGGATTTTGATTCCAATCTATTTTTCTGGAAGTTGAATGTTGTCTTAAAAAGGAAAGTAAAACAAGGTTTGAAAAAAAAAAATCAGAAGGTTTCAGACATTTCATGATTTCAGAGATTCTCTGTAGTATAATAAAGATCTTTGATTTCCATCCTTTTCCAACCTTCAGATGTAAATGGATATTGTATATTGGCTCATCTAAAAATTGTAATAGATACAATTACAATGAAAGACACTTGATTTAATATTTGACCACTCAGACTCAAAAGTAAATGTAATTTTCCTTGTAATGGTCCCTGGGGCTACATTTTTGAGAAACCACTGTCTCCCACCATCTTATAGCATATCATGAGTTGATTGAAACTAACGGGATTAATACTTATTCATGCAAAAATTTCTCTGGAAAAAGAACAGGACTGATCTTAAAAGTAACTAGATGCAGGCAAAAATAATTTTGTATTTGGGATTTGCCTCTCACTGGTGTAAAGCGATCACAGAGACAAATCAAAGCAGAAGAATGAAATATTTGGAAAGCTGACATCTTCCTCCTCTTTTATCAAGCACATTTTTCAAGCTGATCTTCCTATGGCATTTCAAAAATTTAAGGAACTACATGACAACTTTTGGGATTGCTGCTGGGAAACACAAGGTGTACCGGGGAGATTTTTATTCCCAACTAGTGGCAATGTCCTGAGAGACAGGTATCCTGGGAGCAAAACTGCTCTTTCACTAATGTTATAACCCCCGGATATTGCTTTGTTATTAGGGCTCATAGCCAAGACTCACAAATACAGGGAAGTGAGCTCTCACCTACTAGCACTGGTAGTGCTGCAAGACACTGATGAAAGAAAGATACACACACACACACACTCTGGTTCAGAATAATATAGGAAGCACTGACAATGAAACTAACTTGCAACATGAATCACAAATAAAAAGATATATACATGAATTTATGGATATGGATAACCTCCTATGGCCAAGCCCATAGAACTTCATTGGTTACTTGCTTATTAATAAAAAAATGGTTAACTTATTCCCAGCCACTCAACAATGTATGAAAAGGCTTGTGATGACTGATACTATTGCACTGCTTGGCTGCCTGCTTCCCTGATGTACTGTTTAATAGATCTATCTCCTTGTTCTTTTCTTCCCTTCTGTGTATACGATCTGTGAAGTATGGAAAAAAACCCTATATAAAGTTTAAACCATCTGAAGTATGAACTGGTGTCAGGCAGACAGAATCCAGGTCTGCTTATTCTTTTGGAATAATTTGTTAGCAAACATTTTTCACTTGTGATAATCTTCAGGCCAACCTCCTACCAGTTTCTTTACTTGCCTAGTTGGACTCTATATACTTCCCAAAGTAAAAGAGAACATATCTAATGGAGACGTATGCGTCAGCATCCAGAGAAATAATGCTATGACATGCATCCAAAGTCTCAGCACCACAGGAAGTGTTATTTGTAAATACGTTACCACCCTCATGCACACAGATTTCTACATAAAGGGACAGATTATGGCAAAGCCTGCGTGGAACTGTTCCACTCACTGCCTTAGGGTATGTCTACACTACGAAATTAGGTCCAATTTATAGAAGCCGGTTTTATAGAAATTGGTTTTATACAGTCGATTGTGTGTGTCCCCACATAAAATGCTCTAAGTGCATTAAGTCGGTGGACCGCGTCCACAGTACCGAGGCTAGCGTCGACTTCCGGAGCTTTGCACTGTGGGTAGCTATCCCACAGTTCCCGCAGTCTCCGCCGCCCATTGAAATTCTGGGTTGAGATCCCAATGCCTGATCATGCAAAACAGTGTCGCGGGGGGTTCTGGGTACATGTCGTCAGGCCCCTCCCCCTCCGTCAAAGCAACGGCAGACAATCAATTCGCGCCTTTTTACCTGGGTTACCTGTGCAGACAACATACCACGGCAAGCATGGAGCCCACTCAGCTCAGCTCAGCTCACTGTCACCATATGTCATCTGGGTGCCGGCAGACGTGGTACTGCATTGCTACAAAGCAGCAGCTAATTGCCTTTTGGCAATAGACAGTGCAGTATGACTGGTAGCCGTCATCGGCTATCTGGGTGCTGGCAGACGTGGGGCTGCATTGCTACACAGCAGCAGCCCCTTGCCTTTTGGCAGTAGATGGTGTATTATGACTGGTATCCGTCATCGTTGTATTCCAGTTTGATGAGAGGCACCTGGGCAGACATGCTTTGTCTCCTGGAGACTCAGTCCTGCCGGCAGTCCTATTGAACCGTCTTGACGATGATGGCTAGCAGTCGTAGTACAGTATCTTCTGCCAAGCACGCAGAAGATGCCAAGGGCTATCAGTCATGCTGCACCGTCTGCTGCTAGCTTAAGATGTAAAAAATAGATGGACCAGATTTGTTCTGTATTCATTTGCTTCCCCCTTCCTCCGTGAAATCAACAGCCTGCTAAACCCAGGGTTTTGAGTTCAATCTTTAGGGGGGCCATTCTGTGTGACAGTTGTTTGTGTTTCTCCCTGATGCACAGCCACCTTTCTTGATTTTAATTCCCTGTACCTGTACGCCATGTTGTCAGTCGCCCCTCCCTCCGTCAGTTTTGCGCCTTTTTTCAGACCAGACGCCATAGCACTGGGATCATGGAGTCCACTCAGATCACTGTGGCAATTATGAGCACTACGAACACCACGTGCATTGTCCTGGAGTATATGCAGAGCCAGGACATGCCAAAGCAAAACCAGGACCAGCCGAGGAGGCGATTGCAGCGCGGCGACGAGAGTGATGAGGAAACTGACATGGACATAGACCTCTCACAAAGTACGGGCCCCAGCAATGTGCAAATCATGGTGTTACTGGGGCAGGTTCATGCCGTGGAACGCCGATTCTGGGCCCGGGAAACAAGCACAGACTGGTGGGACCGCATCGTGTTGCAGGTGTGGGACGATTCCCAGTGGCTGCGAAACTTTCGCATGTGTAAGGGCACTTTCATGGAACTTTGTGACTTGCTTTCCCCTGCCCTGAAGCGCCAGAATACCAGGATGAGAGCAGCCCTCACAGTTGAGAAGCGAGTGGCGATAGCCCTGTGGAAGCTTGCAACGCCAGACAGCTACCGGTCAGTCGGGAATCAATTTGGAGTGGGCAAATCTACTGTGATCCAAGTTGCCAGGGCAATCAAAGACCTGGGGATATCAAGGGTAGTGACTCTGGGAAACGTGCAGGTCATAGTGGATGGCTTTGCTGCAATGGGATTCCCAAACTGTGGTGGGGCGATAGACGGAACCCATATCCCTTTCTTGGCACCGGAGCACCAAGCCCCCAAGTACATAAACTGCAAGGGGCACTTTTCAATGCTGCTGCAAGCCCTGGTAGATCACAAGGGACGTTTAACCAACATCAACGTGAGATGGCCAGGAAAGGTACATGATGCTCGCGTCTTCAGGCACTCTGGTCTGTTTCGAAAGCTGGAGGAAGGGACTTTCTTCCCAGACCAGAAAATAACCATTGGGGATGTTGAAATGCCTATCGTTATCCTTGGGGACCCAGCCTACCCCTTAATGCCATGGCTCATGAAGCCGTACTCAGGCAGCCTGGACAGTAGTCAGGACCTGTTCAACTATAGGCTGAGCAAGTGCCGAATGGTGGTGGAATGTGCATTTGGACGTTTAAAAGCGCTCTGGCACAGATTACTGACTCAGATAGACCTCAGCAAAACCAATATCCCCATTGTTATTGCTGCTTGCTGTGTGCTCCACAATATCTGTGAGAGTAAGGGGGAGACATTTATGGCAGGGTGGGAGGTTGAGGCAAATCGCCTGGCTGCTGATTATACGCAGCCAGACACCAGGGCGGTTAGAAGAGTACAGCAGGGCATGGTGCGCATCAGAGAAGCTTTGAAAACCAGTTTTGTGACTGGCCAGGCTACGGTGTGAAACTTCTGTTTGTTTCTCCTTGATGAACCCTCCGCTCCCCCTCCCCCGGTTCACTCTACTTCCCTTTAAACTAACCATCCTCCGCTCCCCCTTTCGAGCACTGCTTGCAGAGGCAATAAAGTCATTGTTACTTCTCATTCATGCATTCTTTATTAAGAATGTTTCTCCATTGACAGAGTCAAAGCACACGGTTGGGGTAGTGGTGGCTGCACCCCCTAGAATGGCATGCACCTCCGTGCAGAAGCGGCATGTTTGCGGCTCTGCCCCAGACCTTCCGTTTGCCTTTCTGGCTTTATGGTAGGCTTGCCTTAGCTCCTTAATTTTCACACGGCACTGCGGAACGTCCCTGTTATGGCCTCGGTCCTTCATGGCCTTTGAGACTTTTTCTAATATTTTGCCATTTCGTTTACTGCTACGAAGTTCAGCTAGCACTGATTCGTCTCCCCATATGGCGAGCAGATCCCGTACCTCCCGTTCGGTCCATGCTGGAGCTCTTTTGCGATCCTGGGACTCCATCATGATTACCTGTGCTGATGAGCTCTGCGTGGTCACCTTTGCTCTCCACGCTGGGCAAACAGGAAATAAAATTCAAAAGTTCGCGGGGCTTTTCCTGTCTACCTGGTCAGTGCATCTGAGTTGAGAGTGCTGTCCAGAGCAGTCACAATGAAGCACTGTGGGATAGCTCCCGGAGGCCAATAACGTCGAATTCCATCCACACTACCCCAAATCCGACCTGCAAAGGCCGATTTTAGCGCTAATCCCCTCATCAGAGGTGGAGTAAAGAAACCGGTTTAAAGGGCCCTTTAAGTCAAAAGAAAGGGCTTCATCGTGTGGACGTGTCCAGGCTTAATTCGATTTAACGCTGCTAAAGTCTACCTAAACTCATAGTGTAGACCAGGCCTTAGTGCCAGCTGGGGTCAAAGCATGCTGCTGCAGTCTTTGTCTCCAGCACCCCCTATTGGCTGCCTTATTGGTCCTGCAAAAAGCCTGTCTCTAACAATGGCTTCTGTGGCCTAGCCTTTTAGTCAGGTCACCCCTTTCCAGTTCTGTCCCCTTCCTGGGTAACAGAAGTCCAAAGAAAACCCCATTCAAACAGAAGATTCTCCTGCCCCTCTTGGGATACACTGAAATTCCGACGGTCACCCCTACTCCAAGGGACTGCAGAGTTGTTTCTTTGCTCCTTAGGCTGAACACTGCTTCTCAGGACTTTTTTCCCTGAAGGCCCTTCTTCCTAACAGCTTCCCTACTGCTTTGCCTCTCCAGGGACTCTGCCAGCTTCTCCTTGGGACCTCTCTGCTTCTTACGGGCCCTATCCTCAGGCCCTCTCATAGGAGCCTGACCAGCTCCCTATGGTTCTCTCCAGTCTGCCTCCATCAGGCCCCTCCCAGAGAGCAGGAATTCCCCTTGCTCCTTCCTTCTGGGTCTCCTTCCTTTGAAGGAGTTCTCCGCTCTCCCTATGTAAGTCTCCCTCACCCTGTCACAGCAGGGATCACTAATGCTAATTAAGCCACCAAAGTGGGATCAGCTGTGGAATAACTGCTACATCACAGGAAAGGCTGAGCCCGACTTCACTTAAACAGCAAGCCAGCCAGGGGCCTGTGAAGATGCCAGCCAATACCGCAGTCCTTGTTCCATCATCTCTAAAAGAAAAAAATGTGGAGAGGGAAACATAGCCCTGTTCCCTAATTCCATACCAGGCAGCAGTGAGGAGCAGGTGCAGGGAAGTGTGGCCTGTTAATGGGTGTTTCCTTTCTTCCTCTCACTCCCTCTCACTGCACTCCCCCAGTAGTAGGAGGAACTGTAGCTAAATCAACTAAAAACTTGAGGGTCTCTAACTGGGAGATGTATTCTACACCCACCCAAACCCAGCTCTGCATCCACCCCTTGCCAGTTGCGACTTATCAGAAGTAATACAGCCCCAAACAGAAGTTCTGCATTTTAAAACTATACTGTGTCTGGTTACTTAAAAATATATTCATGACCAGCATCTGGATCACTGCTGTGGTTGTGCCTGTATCTCTTCCAGACAGGCTAGAACAGTTCTCCAACACCATGAATTCAGACTTTACTGTTTAACACTTATAGCTGTGAACTTGGTCCAGCTAATTCCTGCCAGCATTCCAGAGTAAAGCTCTGAGAAACCTGGCAGTTTCCTATTGCAAAAGTTCCCAGTGGTGCTGGAGCAATTTTTATAGTGGGGACGCTGAGAGCCATTGAACTGTAAACCCTGTATAGGACGGAAACCACTTCAAGCCACATGGGGGGCAGCACCCCCCGCACCTCTAGTTCCAGCACCTATGGAAGTTCCCAGGGCTTTGTTGCAAGCTTTTCCCAGCATTCTACTACCAAATTTCAGTCACCGAGACTTTCTAAGACTAAGGATTGGTTACTACAAAGAAGGCAAAACTATAAATCCCACTAGTACTTCATATGTCTCAAAGCCTCCAGACATCCAAAACACCCAACAGGGATGTTGTACAATATGCTTTGAATCTTCAGAGTTAGAGGGACAGTATATTTTTCAGTACCCAGGGGCTGAAGCTAATGGCAACATAGAGGAATCAAGTGTCTTTCTGGCAGGCTATAGCATGTCTCTGAAGAGCCAGTCAGATAGTTTATTTCAGAAAGCGCTCAGAAGTCATTCACAGTTAAACCTCAGCACAATAAAGCTTTCCCCACCACATCCATCTAATTAGCTCTCTGCCATTGCAGATGCACACTGTTCTTTGGATGAGTTTAATCTACATAGGCATCTGCATTAAAACAAACAACTGACCCTGGAAATAATGTTTTCACTGAACACAAAGGAGGACAGAAAGGGAGTTGAAATGGAGACAGGATCCGATCGTGTCACTGCTTTGGCAGGACAGAGTATGGTATCTTGAAACCTTCTTTGCACCATTCCACCTGCAGCTAGACTGACGTAAGCCTTTCTTCATAGTGTAAGCAAATTATTCCAAGGGTGTCCTTGGAGGTTCAGAACTTTCAGTGCTACCAATAGATAACATGATCTATGTTTTGATACAGCCAGACAAGCTTTGCAACATTGTATGGGAAATGTAAAATAAATAAGCACAATTTTATATTAACTGTGTCAAAGTGTTATATTTAGCAAGTGTAGCCCCTCCCTATCCTCCTCCCTGGTGTCCGTTATATGGAGTGGCGTCTCTCCCCTTCTTGCAGGGGTTGGGTCCTGGGTTCTTTGTTTCAATGCCTGTTGCTGGCATCCAAGGTAACCCTCTCACTGTGCCTGGCACACAAGAGATGTGGTCCCCTAGAAAGATGACTACTACTACTCTTAACAAGGAGTATGACTCAGGACACAAGAAACAAAATACATCAATGCAAACCCCAACAAATGAAATGCCACCCCCAAAAATAACAATATATACAAAAGGGGACTGTATCAGGAACACTAAAAACAGGCTCTAGGGAAGGAAAGGGTTAAGATTAACTAATAAGTACTAAAACATTAATAATACAAACTAATTTCCCACCTCCCAATATTCACAACTGTACCACAATGTTCAGATCCCTCCCTGGCACCATATGGAATATGTCAGATGAGACCAGAGATGGATGTAGCAGTGCTGCAAACATTGTCCAGCTTAAAAAAAAAAAAAAAAGGCCCCTTCTTGTTGGGAGGACTGTGGTGTGGCTGTCCCTTGTGCAGCTACTTTGGAAAGGGCATTTTAAAACATCTCCTCTATAAAAGTGTGTGATGGGAGGGCTAATCTATTTTATCCCTCATGAGAAAGGCTTAAGGGTTTGATTTTCAAAGCAACAGATGCGGGCTATCCATCTAACTACCTGCCATTTGTGCCTTTGCAAAATCTCCCCCTAGTTTACTATATATTGGTAGTTTAATTAGAAAAAAATCATTTGGAATCAGGAAAGTAATTTCAAATCAATACTATCGCTCTGATGTAAATCTGTACTAGGATTGCTGTACAATTCTAATTGAGATTCAGCACTAACCATTTGAAACCCTCTTTTGGTTTCCATTTCAGATGGCCAGGCTTCTAAACCACTTAAATAGACTTCAGCCCTCTTGGAGATACATCATCATCATCCTCAGCTACTCTCCATGCACAAATGTTTTTGCAGATTTCTGTGAGCTCTTTCCTCCTAAATATAGATATAAAATATTTATATTAATTAATTATTATAATTATATTATATAGTTAGTCTGTCTATCTTTGCACATCTTCTGGTAGGGCCCCCCCCCCCCCCCAAAAAAAAAGACTCCTGTTCATGAAAGCAATCATCCTTTCAGCTCCAAAGTAGTTAAATCAATTCACATTGTGCAGTTAGTAGGATATTGCCAAGATAATTGATAGTGAAGGCTAAGTAAGGTAGATTGAATGGCTTCAATGGGCTTTGGATAACACTCTATTATTAGAAGCAAACCAGATCACCAGATTTAAGCCCCTTTTGGAAATGCTGGAAGTTCAGATTTTAATCTGATTCTGGATCCAAATTTGTCACTTGAAGACACACACTCAATATGTATATGTACACACACACACACACACACACACACACACACACACACACACACACACACACACACACACACACACACACACAATGTCCTGAAGTGGAAAATAATAGCATTCTTTATTCCTGCAGAGTCTGATGTATGTTAAATCTTCTAGAATTTCTTAATTACTTTCTTTTTGTGACCAAAAGCTATCTACTAGACATATATAACATCTATAAATGGTTTTGTATGGGATTACTCCTGAGAAAGTAAAGTATAGATACCTGTATTCAAACATTTGAGCAGTACTGAACTAATTCCATAATCATGTAACAGAAAAATAATCACCAGAACGTTCAAGAAAGACAGTACATTTCTTTCCTTAGATTCAGTTTAATTGTTCCTGGAGAACATCTTGAATACTCTCAGGAACGGATGTGTTTTAAGGAGAATCACTGTACTGACAACATGGATTATCAAAAACATGATCATACAAACTGCTATTTTCTTAGACTTTTGACCCTGCACATTATACCTCAATGTCTCTCCACAATACCATTTGGGGGGGGGGGAAATCTAAAAACATATGCTGTAATAATAAATTCCAGAGGGCAAGTGGTGGGGCAGGTTTCCCCTAAGTTCAGTTCTGCTCCTTAGGAATGGTGGACGATGGATTAGCTTTAACCATTTATAATAGCATATCTTATATCCTCCTCTCTGTTAGGAGAAACTGAAAAGGATGACTGGAGTTTGAACTGAACTCAGGTCTGTCTTTATTCATGTAAAAACGTCATTGGTTTTAATAAGACTTTTTTGCATAAGAAATGCAGTTTGGCCTTTATTCAAAGGTAAATTAGAGAGGAAGGGTGTTCTCATGGTTAAGGCACTAGGGTCTGCACTCTGAAAAATCTGGATTCATCAATTCCCAGCTTTGCCATCAACTTTCTGTGTGACCTTGACCAAGTCCCTTGATCTGTCTGTGCTCCAGCTTCCCATCAGTAAAATTGGGATATTTTCTTTTTCCTATCCTTTTCCTGTCTTGTCTATTTAGACTAGAAGCACTTCAGGGCATGGTCTATTGATTCCTATGCGTTTTGTACAACACCAAACACAATGGGGCCTGGGCTCTTTGGTGCTACTGCAACTCAAAGAATAAATCAGTTATGTTTGGTAGGTCTTTGTACTGAGCATCTCAGAGCTCTTCATAATAAAACATAACTAGGAAATGTACACTAAAGGGTGAATGTTCAGTTCACTAATATGCAAAACAAGTCAGCCAATTTAATCTAGACAGACATTAATAGCATTGGATCATGTTCTAAAAAGGCTTGCTCCAGTATTGCAACCAGAAATAAAGATTGACAATATTCTCAAATATAATAAAACAATGCAAAAATATCTGAATTATAGAAAAACACTTAGAATTGTTCCATTGTGTAAACAGAAATCAGTATTGCATTATCAAAATGAGTTTGGTGTGCTCAGAGGTGAAAGTAAGCCAGTTCGGCCTGGTACAGCGTACCGGCAAGAGCCAGTTCGCCATGCTGGACCAGACTGGCTGGTGATTTAAAGGGCCCGGGGCTCCCCGCAGCGGCTGGAGCTCCAGGCCATTTAAATCACCTCCTGAGCTCCACGGCCAGAGTCCTGAGGTAGAGGGGGCAGGGCTCTGGCAGCGATTTAAAGGGCTCGGGGCTCCCGGCAGCGGCGGAGCCCTGGGCCCTTTAAATCACCACCGGAGCCCTGCCGCTGCAGCAGGGCTCGGATGGCGCTTTAAAGGGCCTGGGGCTCCGCTGCTGCCAGGAGCCCTGGGCCCTTCAAATCCCTGCCGGAGCCCTGCCAGCGGGGCTCTGGCAGCGAGGCTTGGGCGGCACTTTAAAGGCGCCGCGGGGGGGGACGGGGGGGCCCGAGCCGCGGGGACCGGGCCGGAGCCGGGCCACGGGGGCCGTGCTGGGGCCTGCGGGAACGGGCCGCGCCTCCCCAGAGCCCTTCTCCCGCCCCCACCCCAGCTTACCTCGTGCTGCCGGCCGGCCCGCCCCTGCTGCTTAGTCTCAGACTTCCCGCGAAAAGCAGGGGAGGGGGCGGGACGTGCAGGGCAGGGGAGGAGGGGGAAGTGAGCTGGGGGCGGGGTGAACAGCTGCAGCGCGGGGCCCTCTTGGCGCGGGGCCCAATTCAGCCGAATCGGCTGAATCGGCCTAAAGCCGGCCCTGATTACCTGTTCTGTTCATTCTCTCTGGGACACCTGGCACTGGCCACTGTCGGAAGACAAAATACTGGGCTAGATGGACCTTCGGTCTGAGCCAGTATGGCCATTCTTATGTTCGCATAATAGTTTTTTCTGCTGGTACTAGTACCAAAGTGTGTCCAAGGATGACTAGTGAGTTATGAAGCCCTGGTAAACTCATTTCAAGAATAAATGCCAAAATTTTACAATGTGGATGCTTCAAGTTAGGCACTGAAAACCTTATTTAGGCACTTGAAACAGATGGTTAGATTTTCAAAGGGGATAAGCACTCACTCACAGCTCCTACAAGACCCTTTACGAATGGTTTTGTGCTCAACACCTCTACAAATTTCAGTTGCCCTTTGTAATTTTAAAAAAAGCCATATTTCATATATTCTTTTGTACCAAGACAATGTCCAGTATGTGTAATTTCCGTGGTTAATTAATGGTGCAAATCCTTTAAAAAAATCTACATTATTTTTCATGTATTCATAAAAGCTCAGTTCTTGAAAATACCCCTCACACAAAAAAGATGGATTTGGGATTAGCGGGACAGGAGATTCACACCAGAATAGATAATCAGATTGTTTTGCTCAGAATGCTGCTGGGAATGCAAATACGTTTCTTCAATCTGCAGTGCTACAGTCACTGCCATTAAGAGTGGCAATGAGAAGTAGCATTACGCAAACATTCATGCTGATTTCCCCATAAAATGCCCAGCAGGTTCAAAAGTATGGCCTGCTAAAATTGCTGCACTGGAGTCCCAGTAGAACGGATTAAATTGGATACTTGCACAGTGTTTCAGTGCTCAATGGCATGCCATGACAGTTTTATTTCACTTCTCCGGGTTGTTGGCCAAACATAGGAAACCATTTGTAGATCAGCACCACCAAGGAATATATCCTTCCCATAACAGAGGAACACTGAAGCACCGAGTTTATCGAGTATATCAGCTGTGTGAAGGATTGGGCTTTTAGCATCAGAAGAGATAGGTCTGCCAGTGCCAATGAACTAAATGTTATTTTGGCAACTGCTCCAATGTTGTTGAGTCAAATTACAGCACTGAGGTTGCCCAGAATGTGCTTTTGTTGTTGTTGTTCGTTCGGTGCTTCAGTAATCAGAGGGACAGAAGGTTTTCAAAAGCCTATTACCCAAAATGAAGCAAATGAGAGCAAAAATACTGCATTACACAGACTACATTCTCCACGCAGTTTTAGAACTCAACGATATATCCAGAGCAACTGGTGCTGTTCCTTCCTTAAAGGGCCATACAGAAAAGCTACTTGTACAACTCTGTAATGTGAGCCAAGATTTGTAGGCATATACCACATCAAACAAACAGGTTTGAGTGCTCAGCTAAGCTATAGAGTGCAAATGGTACTATAAAAGTGAACCAGATTTTGGTATGTCCTGATCTGCATTTGGAGGAGAGTTACAGCGTTACTCATTGCCCTGGGTATGCTATCTTCTGTAAATATACCTTAGGCTGAAATCCTCCCAGTCAGGATGACTGTTATTCCAGGTGCTTGTAGTTAGACTTGCAAAGTAACAAAGCTGTGTTTGAGGTATTTGGGATATTAAAGTTTAATTTATTGTTTGTCTGGTCAAAGCGCATGAATAAATAAATACAACGTTACATGCACCACAGCACTCAGTGTTCAAGTTTTAGGCCAGTTTAGAGCTATAATATCCAAAGACACCTAAAAAAAACCCCATGGTAACCTATCTGAATAAAAATTCAAATTTTAACACCTTCCAAATTAAATTTATTAGGGACAATATTTTTCACTTCACTCTAGGAGGCAGGAAAAGCTGCCACTGGTCCATGGCACTTGGGCAATTCAAACATCCTGCATTATTTCACATTCCTAGGGCATTCATTCATACTCGCCTTCAAATTTACACACTTCCTGTTTGATGGATCTTGTGTAAATACCTAGGTGGGCATTTGCCTGCCTTGTTAAGTAACTGCGGTATTAGATACTATAGATAACAAGATCTTACTCTTTAAAAAGTAAGTCTGAATCTTCAGGCAATATTTCATCTCTCTGATCCACCCTGTGGAGCTTTTCTTCACAGTGCAGAACTCCCTTGCATACAGCTGGCATTCACCCTGGGAGCTCCCATAAGCAATAATGATCTGCGCTGAAGAGCCAAAGGGCTAACTGAAGAAGAATCTTCTGCCATTCTTGTCACATGGGAAGAGAATCTGTTATCACTAAACTTTAAGTCAAAGCTAGAACAGCAGCAGCATACAGATAGGCATTTTAAATCAAATGATAGGCCCATAAAAATCCCATTGACTTCAAGTGAGTTGCACAGGTGTAGCCATGCAAAATATGATCTATTACATATGTGAGACTGCCATGAGCTTGTGTAACCCACCTCTTTCAGCCAGCCTAGCACCAAGACAGGGCCATCTTTAAAGGACCAAATCAAAAAAGGGATAGAGGAGAAACAGATGCATCCTCTAATCTGCGTATACAGTTATCAAGGCAACTTCAATGATTAGCTGGACCAGGGCTGAACAGGAAGAAGCAAGCAAATCCAACCATACATTAACTCCCAGGGCTGGCAGTATAACTAGGTCTAATCATCGCACACACAAAAATAAAGGCAGGCTGAGGCAGGGAAGAGAATTCTATTAGACACTAGCAACAGCTATAGTGAAACAAACTCAAAATGCATCAAGAACAGTGAAAAAGCAATTCATCAAAGAGACTGTAGTAAGGAAAACATAACTGTCTAATATAGACTCATATATGAATGGTGACTGTCTTTAGAACATCACCAGTAATTTTGCCCATCATATATAGGCAATTGATTCATCGTTCAGCTCAAAGGGCAACCTTTATTTTTCTTTAATAAATCAATACAAAAAAAAGAGATTTTACTAAATGAAATTAGTGTGTGTAAAAGATGCAGTCATCCTGCATTTTGCTCAGAAAGACGGGATGAGAAATTCCTCATACTGATACCCTTAGTCTACCTGAAAAGAATGATCTTCCTAATGCTACCTTGAGATCGAATGATGCAGCAGGTGGTTGTGATGGTGCATTATATAAAAGCAGGCAACACGTGGATTGGATTAATAAAGGCAATGTACTGTTATTACCATTTAATATTTGCCTAGAAATGAATATCTTCAGTTAATTTTTATTTGAAGTGGAACGTACATTTTCATTGGAAGTCTGTCAATGCACTTTTCCAGTTAAAATAGAATGCATGCTTTTCATCCCACTGTATGAAAAGCCTCCTAGATTTCTTCTCTAACCCAAACAAATGCTAAAGAAATGAAATATACATGGTCTAATGAAAGAATGCATAGCTCTAGTATTTTCAGACATAGCAGGATCGGCTCCTTATGTTTAATTGCATTTTTTATGAATTGCATTGAAGAAAGTGTACTAAAATATACTTGGCTCACCATATTTGAGTAGTGTGTCTTACATCTCTATGGGCTTTAAAGCCACTGCCATTGGAAGTACATTGCACAAGCAATAGGCCCCAGAAGTGCTCTCCCTATAGAGTAAAAGGCTAGCAGAATTTCTCCAAGGGCAGTTGAGAGCAGTTCTTATCCTTCTTTGTGATAGCATAGGGTGCAGTCTAGCTGTACCAATCTTGGACTGCTAGTCAGTGCTACAACTCTATCCCTCTACAGTTTAGCCTACCCCCTTTAGGTAACTACTACTGCTGCTAGAGAGAGCTATCATCATCCCATTGTTTGTTCCTAGAGAATGCAAACAAACCCTGAGATTCTGGCTGTCTCCTTTGCAGATATTGCAAGGTTGGGGTGTTGAGTAAGCCAAGTTGGCAAACATACAAGCCAGTGCCTTTTTAGCTCATCATATTAAAGAACAGTGTGCAATTAAAAAACAGTGACTACTACATCCAGTTGCCAGGAAGAGTAAATTACTAAAACAAGGAATGAAGGCCTTAAAATATAATGAGACCGGTTAATCCAACATGAAGCCACTCTTCTGAAGCAGATTACATTTGGAGAGGTGGGGCGAAGGAGTCCCATTAGAAATCAGTGACAGTCAGTTTCAAAGTGGTTTTAATTTTCTTTTAAACTATTTGGCTAAATTGAATGTATTAAACCATTAAATTAACAGAAAGCTTTTTCTTTCCTTTTTTTTTTTTTTTTTTTTTTTTTTTTTTTTTTAAAGTTACAGAGTTTACCCTAAACTAACTTTGAAATCAATTTTCTCTGGTTTCTGATGGGGCCTGAAGGTTACTCATTTCTAATTGCTCATTTCAAATTCAATGCTTGAAAATGCAAGCTCGTATCACTCCGGGCCCCGTCTCACATCCCTCACATACCCTTTACTCTTGTTGGTCACAATGGGGAGTTTGGCTTGTGTGAGGAATGGGGAACTAACCCTGAATTCAGTCTTCCATCTTCCCTAAAGCCAATGAGAGAGGTGCAAGATCAGCCCCCCGCTGAGAGAGAGAGTGTACTCCAGTACCTGCCTTCAGTGACTCTAGAACAAGCAATAATATTAGTAGACACACACAAAGAATGTGTGTGTGTGTGTGTGTGTGTGCGCGCATGCATGCACATGGACACACACACACACACAGAATCTTCAAAGCAGCTTTCAGAAATACCTAGCATCCTAGAGTACTATATCATTGCAGTTTCTCTTTACAGATATTACCCTTTTTAAATCTGCCTAGGAGATAGGTCATCATGATAACCAAGCTGCCTCACAAGCAGGTAATTTGTTCTGTCTGCCTAGAAAACAGGTCAGTGTGTGTAGCATATGCCTTCCTTCACAGACAAAATTACCACCATCATTTAGGAAGACTGAGGCAGAAAGCTACATAAATCTGCCAGGCAGGTTGGTTGTCCCCTCTATAGTGTTTAATTATAAAAATTCCTGTCCCTGGAAGGAAAACTGACTTGTCAATATATTTGCAGAAAAGTTTCTTCATCTGCATTAAAAAAAAAATCTAATAATCACTATCACCACTAACCCAGGAATCTTAAGGAAATTCACTTCAACATGCCTCTGAAGGTGTCTTGCCTCATGAACTTTGTAAAAGCCTAAATCAAATTGGGCCTCTTGAAGGACATGAAAGATGCATTTATGAGCAAGAAGTTGTAAAATAAAATTTGACTGCACCTTTACTCTCCATCAGAGGGTGACCTGAACACGTTAGAAATGAGGCGGAGGTTTGAAGAGTGTTTCTTTTTGAAGACTATAGGCCCAACTTTCAACCTTGGTAATTATGTCTGGAGTCCAGATTCTGCATTTGGATGCTCAGATCCAGATTTAGGTGTCTAAAACATTTATTTATTTGGGTATCAGTATGAAGTTCAGAACTGGAGCTGCTTGAAGCATTTCAAAATTCTTCAATGAAAAAAAGGGACTAATTCTTCACAATTTTTTTTTTTTAAACAAAATGTGCCCCCCCTCAGTCACTACTAAAAAAAAAAAAAATTGTATGCTAATTTCAATACTCAAGTTTGAGAACTGGGCTCACAATCGCCAATAGAGTACTCTTCAGAAATTTGCCTTTACCTAATGTATCTATAGCACGTGTCCATTCAGAAGACAAACTTTTACCTTAAGCCCTACCTTTAGTCACATCGCAGAAGACATTCCCTTGTGCCCATTAGTCATCATGAGGAGAAGATTATGTTCACTTTTAAAACATTTTGTACTATCAATTACCACCCACATAGAGTGTATCCATTACTGACATTGTTCTATGTAGACATTATCTAAAGGTCAGACAGGAGCTGACAGTATTATCAAGTCTATGCACCATAATGACTTTCCAGTATTAAACACATTACCGATCTACAAGACATGCAGATGTTGGAGTCAGTCCTGATTTTCTCAAGTAACATTTTATTTAGACACATTTTTCTTTAGTATTTCTCCCTAAGTTAATATAGATGGTGAAAGGTGTTGGCCTGATGACCTGAGAATTAAGTTTTCCATTTGTGCCCAGAACAGGTGTCAGATGAGCATAGAAAACTTTCTATGTTATAATCCCACCAATATGCCCTAACTCTGAATCTGAAGATTTTGTGCTGCTGCCCCTCACTGTAATATCCATGTACCTACTAGGCAAAATAGATTGCTCTTGCCAAAGTCCCTAAAGTCCCTGGCTCTTCTCCCCTTGGGGTTTGTAGAAAGCTCTCTGCCAATGCTCGCAACAAGGATGCCAATTAGTGCCATTGATGACAGCAGTTTCTGCAGTGTGGTTGCCTGTTTAGTAAGAACTGAACTAACACAACTAATTCATTACATATATCCATACCCAGCCACCAGATGACAACAGTTTTCAATCACTAAAAGGTGATTGAATCACTTGTTACCAACTCTGTGATACTATGTCTATACTGCAGCTGGTCTGTGTCAGCTGACTCAAGCTCTCAGGCCATGGGCAGTGGGACTATCAAATTGCTGTGTCGACGTTCAGGCTCACACTGGAGCCGGGGCTCCGGGACCCTATGATGGGGGAGGGTCCCAGAGCCTAGGCTGCGGCCTGAGCATCTATACTGCAATCTTATAGCCCCATAGCCCGAGCCTCGTGAGCCTGAGTCAGCTGACTCGGGCCAACTGTGGGTGTTTTATTGCAGTGCAGACATACCCTATGTGGTCTAGTAGTTATAGCAGCTGATTAGGTGCCAGGATGCTTAGGTTCTATTCCAGGTTAAGCCAAGATCACCCATATGACCTTGGGCAAGACACTTAATTTCACTTTACGCATCAGTACAATGGGTATATTAATGCTTACCGAGCTCACCAGACTGACGTGAGGCTTCTTTAATAAGCATTTGTAAGAGTGATTTAAGACCATCCAATGGAAGATACTATAGAAATGTAAAGGTTTTACATGAGTTAACTAAGTATTAATTTTCCCATTTATACTATATTACAAACCACCGCTCTATGAGAAAAAAAATACCTATTGCACTTTTACAGCAGAGGATCTCATAGCATTTGCAAATAACTATGCCCCCAAACACTCAATGAAGTAGATAAGCATTCCCATTCTACAGGTGAGGCAAATGAGGCCTATATTGACTATGTGATTTGACCAGTGTTAGACATCAATGACTGCTGTGAATAGTGGTAAATAAAATAAATCCTGTACATTTAGTGCAGATTTTTCAGAAATGTTCAGCATCAACTTAACTCTCTACCATCAAAATCAAAGGGAATTTTACCATTGACTTATGTGGGAGTCAAGTTAGGCCAGAGCGGAATGGTTTTAAAAATCCCACCTTCAGGGTACATCTACACTGCAGCTCGGGTAGATGGATCCAGCTAGCTACCCACGAAAGCTTATGCTCCAATACGTCTGTTAGCGCCACAGGACTCTGTTGCTTTTTACAGATCCAGACTAACATGGCTACCCCTCTGATACTTCTTTGGTTTTAGTCACATCTCAGTTATTGGTGGAACCCTACTGATACAACTGGACTCTGTCATTGTAACTGGAGAATTTGATCCAATCTGGTTGTAAAAATCTACATATACTGTGACCTACGGTATTGGCCCAAGAGTTAATGGCATGTGTATGTACTAGAGAAGCACAGAAACCAGTTTCATCCAGTTCTAATTAAATAAGAATTTCAAGACCCAAAGTCAGAGTTCAAATAATAGCTAAACTTTGAATTTCCTACCACCCTATTTCCCACTAGGATAATAGACTAGTTATGATTCACTTTCTTTCCTCTTTGTCAGACTTGATCTGCAGCCTGAACAGCATCGCAATTATCTAATTAACATGGTGCCAAAAAAGATATGAATATTGTTAACTAGAGAAATTAAGGGTAGCATGTTTGCACTAAAACAAGTCTCTTCCCTGTTAATCCTGCAGCCCACTTCATGAATAGAGCAATCATTTTTCTCCTCTCCCCTTCCAAGCCTCAACTTTCTTATGGCATGAAGGTGTTACTTGGCTGTCAGGCATTTTCATTCTGAAGGTCACCAGAAAGGACTCCAAACTATTGATGCCTGTAGACCACACATCTTAAAAGGTAAGATATAAAGCAAAAATTAAAATGGAGTTAAGCATAAGTTTTATGTAATATTTATAGTGATTATGAAAAAGAATCTAAGCCCTAGATGATACAATAAATTCAAAACATGGACAAAGTAGTGAACCAAATCGCCTAAAGAGAACCAGAGCTTCTGGCAAAGGAGCAAAATCAATGGCCGTTTGCTTCAATCCCAACTAACATATATAGGGATGAAATAGTAAATGTAAAACAGAAAAGCATACATAAAGAAGGAGAACAAATTTGTGGTCAGGGATAAGGCTGCTGAAATAAAGGCAGCCAACCAGGGAATCTATCTTGGTTGGAGTAATGGAAGACCTTTTTTATACTATTAATATACTAAGGACTCTACATATTTGAGTCCTGTGACCAACCTGCCTCATGAACTGGGGATGGAGAAAGCATACAAGTTACTACTTGTAATGTGAATAGTGCTATCTTTCCAGTCCTTAGGAGTCCTGCCAGGTGATTTTCTGGCATGATCAGGTCTCTCTTCTTTATTCTCTCCACACCCCATGTTATTAAAGGTTGGGCTCCTGCTCTGTTGCCTGTGTTGATTATTTAACATAGTCCCCATGAAGCCAGAATTTTGGATAGGTTCCTATTAATGTTGTGTCCAGATTTTTTTTTTAATTAAATATTTTTATGTGAATTTGGTGCTTGTAAACAGTGCTAGATTAGCAGATCTGGAGAGAGAAGTTCTCCATTTATTCACAAAACAGACACTGCCTAATAGGCGCAATGCAACCTTCTTCTAAGCATATGCGCAACGTGTCTCAAGTGGCATGTGACCAGGATTCATCACCAAATTTGGTCTGCTACTCCCCTGTGCCTCAGTCCTGATCTAGAAAAGCCATTTAGCACACTGTGTGTACTAGGCTCATTTCTATACATTTTACCCCTTTGGTGCCTCCTTAGCAATATTAGGAGTGCTAGAATAAACAGGATTTCAAGCAGTTGCCAATACCCTAAGCACTGTTTCATAGACGTGTTTCCTTGCTGCCTGGAGCCCTGTGTATCCCACTGCTGCTATTACTAATGCAGCTGAACCAGTGGCAGGTTTATTTTGCAAGGGGGGAGGGGGGGGGAACACACATACTGTAGACACATCCTAGGAAGTTAAGTGATAGTTCAATCTCCATGCCTGAGTCAGTGCTGAGCCTCTCTTGATACTGGCAACAAGGGGATTAATTAGCACCATTTGTGGTTGGTTTTGTATATGGATGCTTGTCCATCAAGGATGAGGCGGAGATCACCAAACTCATTTGACATAGGCTCCCAAGCAGCAGTCAGATAACTACTCTCCATTTGTAATAACTTGGATAGGAATTAGCATCCTACAATCTAACAAATACCAGCAAACCCATCTGCCTGCACAGTGCCCCACTGATTTCAATGGGGCTCCATACCAACGCAGGGGCCCACCTGTTTGCATCACTTTGCCACATCAAGAGCCTAAAGCTGAAAGTTTCCATGTTGCCAATCCCCCAAAACTATCCAAGTCCCACTTCAAAATCCTGGTCCCATTGCAATTGGTGAGAGTTTTGCCACTGAATTCAAAAGGATTAGGATCAGGCCTTCCCTACTGTTTCTCCCATTTAAAGTATCTTTGTGGGGGTGGCGAGGGGGATGAGTTATGTCTGTATTTTTAAGATCTCCTCACCTTTTCCCTATTGTGCTTTTACTTATTTGGCTGGTTATTGTAAGTGACGTGAAGCTACATCAGATTAAAATATTTAAATACAAGTAGCTATCTCCTTTTACAGCCATACATAACGACAATGCACCGTTGATACTTCTACAGCTGAATTCACAGTCTCAAAGAAACTGGAAGACATTTATTTCCAAGTGTAAAAAGGTGCAAAATGTAATTTCTACCTATTTAAAAACAAGAATAACCAGTAGCAATTTAATGGAAGTACTAACTGCCCGGCTGCTGAAGCATACCGTAACTAAACATTGTGTAGCAAATGCATTGAGTTCTATACTTGATCTCACTGGAAAGCACACTTGGTCTGCGGCTAAGCACCATGCCTGCAAAATTCCATAGAGCTCTTGGGCTTCCCTAAGGCAAGTTTCAGACAGTATTCACACATCAAGTGATGCTATTTTTCCAACAGACGTAAATACTAAGCACGATCTGCAGTGTTAACTTCACGTGTCACTTTTCTTTATCATCAATTGTGTGTCATTTTGTCTTCAGTATAAGATATTAGAAGTGAAGGAATAATCTTTTAAATGTAGAGTTGTCTGCAAAAACCTACTGAATTATCATAGAACCATACAAATGTAGGACTGGAAGAGACCTTGATAGGTCATCTAATCCATGCCCCTGCACTCAGGCAGGACTAAGTATTATCTAGACTGTTCCTGACAGGTGCTTGTCTAACCAGTTCTTAAAAACCTCCACTGACAGAGATTCCACAACCTTCTGAAGTAATTTATTCCAGTTAGGAAGTTTTTTTTAAAATGTCTAACTCAGTGGCTCTCAACTTGCAGCCCAGTCAGCACACAGCTGCGGCACATGTGACATCCTCAGGGCCATATAGGTATATATTGTGCAGATGCAGCCCACATAACAGAGAGAGCTGTATATGCAGCCCACAATAGTAAATAGGTTGAGAACCACTGGTCTAACTTAAATCGCCGTTGCTGCACTTTAAGATCATCACTTCTTATCCTGGCCACAGTGGATAAGGAGAACAAATTATCATCCTTCTCTTTATAACAACGTTCCCCCCACACTTCCCTTCTCCAGACTAAAGAAACCCAACTTTTTCAATCTTTCCTAATTAGTCATGTTTTCTAGACCTTTAATATTTTTTATTGCTCTACTCTGAACTTTATCCATTTTTTCCACATCTTTCCTGAAGTGTAGTACCCAGACCTGGACACAGTACTCCAGTTGAGGCCTTACCAGTGCTGAGCAGAGCAGAAGAGTTACTTCTTGGGTCTTGCTTACAACACTCCTGCTAATAAATCCCAGAAAGATGTTCACTTTTTTTACAATTGTATTGCATTTTCTACTCACATTTAGTTTGTGATCCACTGTAACCTCCAGATCCTTTTCTGCAGGACTGCTTCCTAAGCAATCACTTCCCATTTTGTATTTGCACAAATTAGTATTCCTTCCTAAGTGTAGTACTATGCATTTATCCTTACTAACTTTAATTCTATTTATTTCAGATGATTCCTCCAGTTTTTCCAAGATCATTTTGAATTCTAATCCTGTCTTCCAAAGAGTTTGCAACCTCTTCCAGCTTGGTATAATTCAAGCTTTATAAGTGTAGTCTCTATGCCATTATCCAAATAAATTATAAAGATAGTGAATAGAACTGGACCCTACTCAATATGCCCTTCCCGTTTGACTATGAACCATAACTACTCTCTGAATACCGTTTTTCAACCAGTCGTGCACCCACCTTATAGTAGGCTCATCTAGGCAAGTAATGTATCCAGTGTCCTATGTATAATCTAGATAGTAAGATTCTCCATGTATAAGTGTCCATACAAAAACTTCTATATATAGTTATAACAGGTCATTCATTTCACATCTCTGCATTTTCGTCTGGGAATGGGGAGGAAGAAGGAGGAAAAGTCACATTTGTAAAATTGTCTGGTATTCAACAGCAAAGAGCACAAAGAATGAATTCATGGGATTATCATGCAATTAAAACTATTAATTCATATTTCCATAACCAATGCAAGCATGTGCCTGGGGTAAGGAAGAAGTCACTATATTATCTCTGAAAAATCATGCCATTAACTGTAAAAGAATATAATGAAATAAAGAAAACGGGTTGTAATGTCTATTGGCTAGGACATCAGTACATAACTAATTAAACTTATCTAACATCCCATAAAAACTTAGGGAGATTTGTTCCCACTTATACCAGACCTAAACTTTGGTTCTGCATTCCTTTTTTTAAATCAATAATTGTTTATTTGGATCAGATGATGTTATTTCTGTGACTCATTTTTTAAATGAATTCTATGCAAAGTTCATGAAGTTTTAAGCAGCTAGAAACATGAATTTATGCAAGGAAATACAAGTAAAAGTAGGGAGTAAACACTTGTAAACACTGTGTAGCTGGATTCTTCACAAGGTCAGAAACTTGAACAAATACAAGTCTCGGCTGCTGATAGCCGCCTTTTTGTTAAACTTTCCCACAGATAAAACAAAGTAGAATGACATTTGGCAGATCACTTATCATGTAACCCTTAAAGCTCATGTTCTTTACAAAATGAACACAAAAGATGAAGATAAAAGATTATTGTATAACAATCTGTTGGGGAACTAGCTGGCTTGAGAGTGGGGTAATGGGATATGGTGTGGATAAGCTTGTAGAAGGCAATGATGAAGGAAGAGACCTCTGCAAGTTTTCCTCCTCAAGATTTTATAGCACATTCATTGCCACAAGCAAAATAAAACAGCTTTATACAATGACACACAAAACAGCAAAGCACCAACCCAAGATACAGATCTGGCACACAACTGGGCATACAGCACTTGTGCCACTGTGGCACCCTAGTGTAGATGCTTCCTAAATTGACAGAACAGATTTTTCTGTTGATGTGGTTAATCCACCTCTCTGAGAGGCAGTAGCTAAGCGGACCGACAAATTCTTCCATCAACCTAGCTGTATCTACACTGGGTGCCAGGTTAAGCTAATTATAGTGCCCAGGGGGCAAATTTTTTCACAGCCCTAAGCAAAGTAGGTAGGTATAGACCAGGCCTAAGGGTCTACTTGGAATTTCATTCCCCAGCCCTGCTTCCTAGCTCTGCCCTGTATACCTGTTGGAGATCTAAGTAGAAAGTTAACAACCTGCTTGCTAGAAACCAGGTGGTTTTGTATATCTTGCTGCAGTGCCTTTCTGGCAGCAAAACACATCCCTAGCGGGCAGTTATAAAGGTAATGATTTTATGGCTGTTTGATGGCCACTACAAAGTGAATCCAGCCCAACACGTTATGAGATGCATATGTAGATCCTGAATCTACAGCTCAAAAACTACCATTATAACTAAAACCAACTAACACCTTTATGATCAATCTCAGCAAAGACATCAAAAATAACTGGACATAGAGGCTGAATTGTCCTTTCATCCCCAGAGAGAGCTGTTTCCAACTTAGGAATGAAGAAACTTAGTCAGTATGAGAAACTTGACCAACAAACAAAAAACACTCTATTTGGTACTTATTACAATACTTACTAGAGCAGCTGGTGCAACAAACACTCCCAGCTTCTGCTACTCTGGTTTAGGAGAAGCCAGGTTGCTTTCTGACTTTCCAAAGGTGCTTTGGATTTGGGGAACAGTGTTCTTTACTTAGTAACAACCACTCCCCTGCCGCTGTGCAATGGGGCCATGTCAGCCTCTATAGTCAGCACCTACCCAACTTACTCTGCATGGAGATAGAACAGGCAATCAGCCCTCTCCTTTGGCCAGAAGACAACAAAATTTATGAGGAAGGAAGGCAGGTAGGGGGTCAAATGTAAGCTGCAGCTCACCATTCCCAGATAAAACTAGAAGCCATTTTGATTGGGGTAGGGGACTATGGGCTTAGGTTTCTAGCAAAGCCTCTTGTACCTCTGCCCCAGAGGGCTAGTTCAAGTGTACTAAGTTATACTGACAATTGTTGACATACATGCAGATTAATACAGCTCTTGAGGTATTCTACAGAATTTACTTACATTTAAGTGATGTTTCTAACTGCACATATGTGACTCAGTGCTCTGTGGGTGAAAGTCTCCCCTACAAACAAGGCCTTTGTCTCCATTTATGTCTCATAGACTTTAAGGTCAGAAGGGACCATTATGATCATCTGCTATTTAATGCAGGACTAAGGTACTGAAGGGGCCCTAGCATAAGACTTCCATACTGGTATGAATTTTGTCTTCTCTTGCTAGCTCTCTAGCAAACTCATTTGAAACTGAAGTATCAAAGCTGCAAACTTCCTCAATCACTTTAAAGGGGCATTAGCTTCAAAGCTTGTTTCTGGCTATTAAATGCTGACTCTGTTAGAGCATCAAGCCATAAACCAAACACCTGACTTGTCATTGAAATGTAATTATAAGGGACAGCTGTGTGCAGTTCTGGTTTTGACCCTGAGGAGCCATGCAAAATGAAATGCCACAAAACCAGAAGTGCCCTATGACAGCTTAATGGAATTGAGGCAAACAAAATCTATATGTGATAGATTTTGAATTGCTGCTTCTAATGGAGCATTACAGAACACCACTTCAATTAACAAGCAGTTTAACTCATTGTCATAAACTAAAATGACTTTCAAAAGTGTATTTACTTAGGATCAAATTCTCTTCCCAGCATGCCGTAAATGATCTGTGTGCTGAGGTGGGCAATGGGTGAAGGGAAGGAATGGAATCTTAACCATTCCATGATGGCTGCTCTCTCTCAGGGCTGCTGAAGACCATATCTCCTGTACTCTGCACTGTGGAGGAACGAATGGCTGGTGGATCCATGTAGTAGTGCATCCTCCCACACCCAAACTGCAAAGCTATTTCCACTGAACTTTTTGCCTCTTTTCTTCAGAGAATTGAAAGTCTCCTAGTTGATTTGGATTTTCCCTTCTGATAAGTAATTCTTGTATTGTTGACATCTAAACAGTTTGGCTATTTTGGTTGCATGCAATTTTGTCCAAAGATAAAATGAGTAAATATAAGCAAACACTAATTGATCTGGTATATAGACTACCTTTTGAGAATAAAAGTATGTTCTGATGTGGATTTGATAAAGATTTAGCACATAATGCATTTTATCAGATAGAAACACCTTTTTTGGCTAAGTGATCCATGTTTGAGCAAATTTATTTATGTAGCAGAGTATATACTTTGACAGTTTTTAGTGCTTTTAAAAATTCCCACTTTTGAGTAAAGAGATTAAATGGTGATGTATGGAGACATTTATTGTGGGATAACTGTGTTTGTCTGCACAGTGCAGTTTTTGCTGTGAATATATATAAAATAGAGAATGTGCCATTAATTTTATACTGGAGACCCTATGTCAAGTCCAAGTCTCAACATACAATCAGTCATTACATGGACATAAAAGGATATCATTTATAGTATGATTTCAGTGATCAACTAATTTAACTAACCTAATTTGTTGTACAGAACTATATTATATTAGAGATACACAGGCAAAAAAGAACATGAGGGGCATTTTATTATTAAATTTTAAGAACTCGTCTTTAAAACAAATTAATTCTATAAACCATAGGCTTAAATAAGAAACCTTTTCATATAAAAAAAGCTAGGAGACCAGTTTTCTGTTATTGATGCACTAGTCTTAGGATAACCCAGACCTAAGCTAAGAGTGACATCCAGTGGAAAGATTGTCCCTATTCTTTTCTCTCTTTAATGCTGTTCAGAAAGCAGCTTTCACCCAAATAATTTATCAATCAACAAATTTGTATTATAAAAAACGAGCAGAGAGACAGGCTGATTTATATATAATTTAGAAGATTCTGGGCCAGATCTTGATCCCACTGAAGTAACAGGCAAAATTGCCAGTGGCTTCAGTGAGAGACAACTTGGCTGTTTAGATAGGTTCTGGACTGCTATCAGGTTTTGTAATCTGCCTAACATTCGGATAATAGTATCCTTCTGGTATTTCATCCATGTAGAATATGGTTTGGGACGCTGGTTATTCATGGCCATATTGTGATTGGCTACTTAAGTTATCTTCACTGCTATCCCATCTATGCACCATCTCTTAACAGCATGACCATGAACACCACTGAAAAAGAAAGATTAACAATCCTCTTTTTGGCAGGATTTCTTTGCATCACATAGAAAGTCTAACTGAGTTATTAACTACTTCAGGGTCTAAATTCATACCTGGAATCAACAAATTCAGCTCCATGGGGGAGCAAGTTCAGACCTGCTGTTGGGTGCAATTTGTTTTCTTTGTCTAGGAACTCTTTTTCCCTTGGCTTAATGGTAAGGTTTGTTTTCAAAATAAAATGATAAACCCATACATGTCTGTCATTTTTTTAAACAATAGTATAATCCAGTGCTACGGTCTGAGTGTAAGGACAGTCTTTGCATATCATGAAGCTGTGGCCTATAGAGACTCCCTGTGTCCTAGCATGGAAGGTGGGGCAGGGAGTGGTTGGGTTGGACTAGAAGAAGAGCTGAACAATCAGCCATTCCCCTCCACAGAGCAGCAGTACAGAGATAGTTCTAAAGCTGCAACCTCACCCTTCCTTTTTGGCCCACACTGTTCTCGCAGTCAGAGCAGGGGTTTTGGGGGATTAGCATATGCATCCAAGAGACAACACAATGGTGGTGGGGTTGTATAGGATACTAGAGCTTGCTCCAAAGCCCACTAAAGTCCATAGTAAAACTCCCATTGACTTCAAGGGGGCCAGGATTTCATCCCCAGCCTTTGGCCTTATGCTTGCAATGCACCTGAGAAGTGCTTCTGGTAATGCAGACCTAATAATGATTAAATCAACAATGTAATAGTCTATAAAACTGATATTGTTTGGCAAGTGGCCAACCCTGGTTGTAAGCAAGTTCCTGATTAATTATATATTGCATTAAAACTTTACTGATTAATCTCTTCTCCAAACAACTACACTTTCTGACAAAACCTGCCAGGATTGGCAAGTAAGTATTTATTTCATCTCTTCAGGAAGGATGTACAAAGAGAAGAAGATAGAAGCAGGAACTGTAGACTACAACAGACAATAAAGTTCTCTGGTCAACTATGTATATTTAACATAAAACCAAAAAGTATGTATAAAGTTTCAAAGCAATAAGCTGCATTTTCTCATTTTGACTTTTATCCTGTTTAATAAGAAGGCTGGGAAATTAACAAGGGTATACAGGGCCTTTCAGCTCAAGGATATTGGTTCAAATCTAGTAACATCATGAGTCTATGAATGACACACACAGTTGTCTTTGACCTATAGATGCAAACACTTTTTTTTTTTTAAGTCAGGAGAGTGAAATTGTATTAAAAATATAACAAAAGACAAAACAGGCATGATACCCAGGCACAGCTAGATACAGAAATTGTCCTGGGCCACCCTCAGCAAATGTTATCCCTTTCCTTTTAAATGTATCCTTTCTCCCTTACGTTTATTCTTTTTCCTTTCATTTCCTTCACTTTTTTCCTTTCCTCTGTCTTTTTTCAGTCTATTTTCCCTTCAAAATCACTTTTCTATATCATGTAACTGATCTATTTTTACTTCTTTCCCTTTACCCTCCTTCATCCCTTTCCTCTTTCTCTTCCTGTGCTGTTCTGTTCTTCCTTACCCCAATTTTCCAATCTCTCTTCCCTCTCCATCATGCTTTTCCTCTTTCACATTCCCAATCTCTCTGTACGCTCTCCAGTGCCATCTTCTCTCTTTTACACACACTCTCTTTCCTCTCCCATGTTTTAAAGTAAATTACAGGCTTCTTCCTTGCATTAATCCCATCAAATGGGGTCTGCTCTATAAGTCTTCTCCCTCTAAAGTGCTCTGTTCAGTGCCATATCTGATATCATGCCACATGCTAACATGCCTTTCTTATTAATTTAAGTGGTAGGATGTCATAAAGTTTATTTTAATTTTAATAAAAACCCTGCAGTAGTTCCTATTATTCTTTCCAACAGTGTTTCTTTGCTTCCAAAGCAAAGAAATTCTATCAGACAGGATAATATTTATTCCATCATGCAGCATATTTCATTCATCCAAGGATAGTGAGGCACTTACAATGATGGGTACTATTCCAATATTTTAGATAGGGAAACCAAGACATACAAAGCTGAAGTGATCACTTGTCCTGTTTTAAGGAACATTCATTCTTTGGTGCCTAATTTTCCCATGTACAAACTCTAATAAGGACCTACCATACTGAGAAACTCCATCTGATCAAATGCATGTTTTCAAGCAATAATTATGCATAGAATCACTGATACAGGTGTGATATTCTCCCCCCCCATACCAAGAAAAAGTCACTGTGGAATGTTCTCATGCAAAAATAAACTGTTATGTATTTTTTCACTTCATTGCTGTTAGTTTGCTTGAAATGTAGATGATCAGTATTGTTCCAGGAGATGGCGATGATGATAGCATAAGGTGACTTTCAGAAACATACATTTACCAGTTAGTAGTAGCTATAGAGGTCCAGTCCTGGTTTTTCAAAACCCCAGTAGTTCAGGGCCACACATAAATATGTTCACAAAATCTCATGCCTAATTTGAATTATAATTTACATTATTATGCAAATAGGCCTCTAATTGGCCAGCTGTGGGGGGAAGTGTCGTAATTGAGCATGCAAATTAGCAGAGTTTCATGAACTTCTTTAACATGGCCCAAGACTCCTGGTGTTGAGGAAAAATTGGACCCTTCATGTTTATCAACCAAATCTTCAGGATGTGAATGAATATCGCTAACTGGCACTAGCTGGTTAGCTATAAACTGGCGGTGGGAATTGTGGATAATCATAACAAAGCAAAGTGTTGTGAAAAATAAGCTGCATTTCCGAGTGATGTGAAAGCTAGGAGACTGGTTGCTAAAAATGGAAAATTATCTTGGCCGATTTTTACATTAGTGATAAATGAAGGATTACAAGGAGGTTTGGCCCAGGCAGTGTATTTATTGAATAACATCACATAATAAGAGATAAAGAGGACAGGAGAATACAAATGAAACAAACCAGTAAAATACCCTTTCATTGCAAATGAAAAACACATAATCTTCTAATTACTGTACTGGAGAAGAGGGGCCTGGGTAAGCCAGGAAAATGATTGGAAATTTAAAGTACCAGAATGCAGAACTTTTGTCATGGGACAGGTAAAATAAAGCCTCAATTGTAGTGCCAGTATTAATTAAGGATGATATTAAATCTTCAGAGAAATGTTTTGGTTGATACATCAGAGATAATATGGATCTACGTAAAAGATGATGTGCCACATTGGGTTTTGTGTGGCATAGCTGAGAGTAGAATTTGCCCCTGAAGACACTCATGTGATTCTTGGTTACTTGCATCTGAAGAAGTGAGGTTCTTACTCACGAAAGCTTATGCTCCCAATACTTCTGTTAGTCTTAAAGGTGCCACAGTACCCTCTGTTGGTTACTGTAGCTTGTGAAAGTAGATTGGGACCTTTTTTTCCCTTTTACCCACTTATGCCCCAATCCTGCAACTGGATTTGCACAGGTGGGCTCCTGCATATTTTTGGACACCATTGACTTCATTGCAACTTTTCATGGCTTGTCTGAAAGTCATTGCAGAAGCAAGGCTAAAAAAGGCATAAAACTCTGATCATGGAGAATTTGTGATGTCAGCATTTGAACATCTATGCAACAACTAAAGGAGTATAGTCTCTCTAGGGATAGCAATCGGTAGCAGACGTTCAGAAAAACTTTGGTATAGACACAGCTGGTAAAGCTAGAGCCTTCTGATTCAGCTTGGAGACCTACTTCTAAAAAATAATGCAAGTATTATATTGTATGATGGTAGTGAGCAGTGAGTTAAAGTTGTAAAATTATTCCCACTCTAATCCCCTGTTTTCATTTGCTGCAGCTTTTTCCAAAAGTCTCTTGTGAGACTGAAAATGTCAATGTTTGTTTTTGCTCTGAGGTGGATTTTTTCTTTAAGTTTGAGAAAAATCTTTTGACCCTGAGTTACAACATAATTCAAAAGAAAATAAAAGTTGGAGAGGGTAGAATACAATACAGTGACTTCAGGAAAGGTAATGTTGAGGAAATACGAATTCCACCAATGAACTGTGATTGACATTCTATAACAGGGCGAGTGTTTTTACAGAAAAATGAACACAGACGATAGCCTTGACCCTGCAAATATTAACCACATGCACAACTTTGTACATTGTGAGTAATCCCATAGACTCCAACAGGGTAACTCCTAGTATATAAAGTAAAACACATGTATAACTCTTTACATGATCACAGCTAGCTTTGTATTTAAGAGATTTGTCAATTTCAGCCTGTAATTAAATTCCATTTAATCATAAACAAGCAAAAATTGAGACCAGGTCCTCAGATGGTGAACATCAACATAGCTCACCGGAACTCAATGGACCTGTGACAATTTACACCAGCCAGTGATCTGACCTACTTAGGAAAAAGATAGACGGTCTATGAAAGCCCTTCTTTAGTAGGTCACAAGTTTTATTACAGTGGAGGGGACTAATTGGGAAATGCCCGAGTATCTAAGTGCATTCTGGGAATCAGAGACACTTGGGTAGCTTCACGGATCAGACCAGATTAGAGAGGGCTGGAGCAACAAAAATAATGGCCAGTTTTGATCTGGTGCCAGTGTGATTCAGGAGTAACTCAAAGGAATTACTCTGGTGTAAAATCAGTGTATAAGTGACATGAAACTAAATTTATAAATAAATAAATTATATTAATGGAGATATCTTATCTCCTAGAACTGGAAGGGACCTTGAAAGATCATCAAGTCCAGCCCCCTGCCTTCACTAGCAGGGCCAAGTACTGATTTTTGCCCCAGATCCCTAAGTGATTGAACTCACAACCCTGGCCTTAGGCAGCCAATGCTCAAACCACTGAGCTATCCCTCCCCCTGAGATTCAATGAGAACTTAAGAATCAGAATGACATGGAATAATGAGTGAGGGCATGTGAGATGAGGAAAGATCTGAGAGGACCAGAGTAATACTGAAGGCAATCAGGGGAGATGAGAGGCTTACAAAGGTCCTGTGTGAGAGGTCCGAAGGGGCTAAGGTTGGGGAAAGGAAGCTTCTGAACTTGGAATTGTCCCTCTGTGAGAAGTAGCAACAAAAATAAGTTGTAAGAGGTTCCAGTCCTGCAAGGATTCCCATCATCTTCATTTTGCTCTGCATAAGCACAGGGGCCTGCAAATACAAAGCTCCATACCAGGATTGGCGCCTACATTTGGTGGGGGGTGAAGCAGGGCATTAATTCTGAGGATACTACATAACCAGACTAAAAGGAATTTGCATTTTAGTAGCTTTGGATGGTAAAAGGAATACACAATTTAATATATTCCATGTAAAATACATTATATGTCTGGGGACAAACCAAAGGAAGAGATTATGGAGTAAATGGAGCAATTGTACTGACCACTTTACACAAAACTATTAGAGGCTTATTGTGGGCAATTCTATGAAACTATCAGCCCATGTTTCTACAATAATAAAAGGAAATAGGGTACTGAGATTCAAGACACACACAAAGAGAAAATGGAATAGAAAATAGAATGCAGGTCTCAAAAAAGAAAGTTTTATGATATTGTTGTTGTTCCAAGTGCTGGGTGAACACAATTGATAGTGTTCATGTCCTCAGCTCCACACTCAAACCTGCTCCTTTGAAGATCTGAGGGTGGCACTAGATAGCAAGGGTGAAAAATCAGGATAAGGGGTGGGGGTGTGTGTGTGTGTGGGGGGTTATAGGCACTTATATAAGACAAAGCCCCGAATATCGGGATGTCTGGTCACCTTAGGTGGCACAGACATTACATTCTGAGATCAAGGCTTCTGGAGTGATTTTTGCTGCAGGACAGACAAAGCTTAATACTGACCCTGTAACTGTTCTGCATAAGAATGAGAGGAAGAACACTTAAAATATGTCTTTCCTCCCATAGCCATTTTTTCTGTGCATCAGAAAAGTGGCCTGAAACAACTGAGTGACACCACACAGAAAGTTATTGTCTGTCTTGTCAAAACAACCTCACAGAGAATGCTGATCAGTTATTCATTTATATCGAGCATTCTATCAGGATTATGATTAAACACAGAAGAAACAAGACTAATCAGCCACTAGTACAAGGGAAGGCTCATCAACAACAAAAACCCAGGACACTAACCTTCTAATAATGGTACTGTCATTAAATGGAAGGGAGGGGAAAATCCATTCAATTCACTGAAAATCATAGTCCCAATAGCATACTGCGCATTAAATAATGACATTGAGTGGCTGTTGTAAGAGGCATGAATTCCCTAGAAGTGCCTAGTAGAACAACAATGCCAATCAAAGCACTTGTCCCAGAGGCACTTTGGGGAAAAAAATCGCCACAGGAAAAGTCATTTTGGATTATTTTTTGCTGAAGAAAAATCAAATGAATTCAATAGTAATAACAAGCTTGGTCCAGTGCACTTGCCTTACAATTAACAGAGTAGGGTTAATGCACTTTGAGATGAGCATCAATCCCTCAGCAAATGCTGGAGGTTTTTATACTGTCTATATTGTGGTAGCACCCAAAAGTGCTATTAGGGCTCAGAGCTCCATTATGATGGGCACTATATGTACACACAAGAAGAAATGGTTCCTACTAGAGCTATTTGGAAAATGGGTTGTTGTTATTTTGGCATTTGTGAAAAATGTTGTTGAAAGCAAAAGTTTATTCAGTTGGGTTTTTTTAAGTTTTCAGGTTTTCATCAAACACCCCCAAAATGAAAAAGAAATTTTTTTTGGCTGAAATATTTTGACAATAATATGAAACACTTCATGGAAGAAATGTGTTGTCGCTATTTTAATTTTTATGAAAGCCATTTTTCAACCAAAAAAGTTTCAAATTTCAACCAGTTCCAGTCTCAGTCCCAAAGATCTTACAATATAATTTAAGACAAGATGTAATAAATTGGTAGAATGAATAGCAGGAGGTGAGGAAGGAAGAGAGTAATAGTAAAAAAGTCCATGCAGCTATGAAGCTGTTCATATTGCTAGGTCTGAATCATTTGAAAGGGTGTTTGTGGGGGTTTTTAATTAAGAAATAAAATATGTGAATAGCAGTGGCTTAATTTTCCTTCAAAGCTCCTTGGTTTCCATGTTTATTTTGTCAGAACAAGCCTTTCCTTTAACCTAGTAATATACATTGTTTCAAGAAGAAAATATTTCAAACCCAGAACCTGATCCTGCAAACCCTTAGCTCAAGGAATTTAGTCCCATGGATTTATGAGTAAGAATTCTTCACACGAGTAAGGGTTTGCAGGATTGGGCCTCCAGTTACTGGCAAAGATGGGTTTCTATCTTGAAATCCAGATCCCAAAAGTTCAGGTGTGTTTGGATCTGAGATTAGAGAAAGGGACCAACTGTCAAATTCAGAAGCAGATCTATTTTCAGGCTCATTCTAGTAACTATCTCGTGCCAACCTTTTTAGAAAATATATTGCAAAAAGCTATTTTATGCACACACTAAAGCAAGAAGGAGATGTAAAATTGTGCTGTAATTAAAAAAGGATCATGCTACCCCTGGAGAGTTTTGAGTTCTAATAGCTCTGGAGGTTGAAAACTCTGACAAAAGACACGATACTATTGCCTAATCTCACCCTATTATTGTGTTAACATACTGGCCATCATAATGTGACGCAAACACCACACAAAATGGGAGAATATTGATAGAAATCCTGTATTCAGTCATTATTAACTCAGCCATTTCACACCACAGGGAATTTACATTAGCTCATACAGCAAATGGCAAAAGTGGATTCCATTAGCCTGTGCGTGTGTGGGAATAATTTCGTTATCTTGGATGTGGCCTAAAGAGATTTTAGCCTATTTCAAAATGTGCTGTAGGGCAGCTGCTATACAAAAGTTTACATGAAAAAATGAATTCACAAATTATATTAATCCCCTACAGGTCCCCATTTATTTATGTCAATTTGTAAAGAGAAGGAAAGGGCATCTATCAATTTGATCTAAGTGCATGTGACATTAATTAAAACACCATTATCAGAATCCCCTTCATTATAACCTCAGCAATTTATCTAACTCAGAACCAGACAAATTAAAGCAGTCTCCTTTCACATCATTAACTACCTTCCTAATTCTCTCTCTCTCCTTTCCCTCCCATTCCCCCCCCCTAAAAACATGCCCTGAAAGTAGACAAATTTGGGCTATTTTGAACCCAGGTGGAAAGCAAGTTCAATGTTGTGGCCCCTTCTGGGAGAATGCCCTGTCTTTCTTACATCACATGAGCTCCAGATTGAGTACTTCTGCTGATCACAGTGGTGGCAGTATGTCATCTAGAGAGGCATTGCCTTTTCTTGAACCCTCAGTGGGTATACAGGAGAATAAATCAACTAATGACATAGAATCTGGGGGGGGGGGGAGTTGGTGTCTTAGCTGACTTCATGACATGCAACAGGAGTGGAAATCCTAGTGTGTGCCTGAACTTGGACCAACAAAGGCAAGCACGTGGTACAGTGGATGTTCTTGGTCTCTGAGAGTGGGAAAGACTCATGCTGACTTCACCAGACTTTGAATCAGGCCCCTAGAAATACTCAGAGAAAATATTGCTGCACCATTCAGCAATAACCATGGTAACGCAAGTGAATGAAGACTGATTACAACAACCAAGTATGAACACTTTGGTTTACAAAGCAATGCATGCATAAAGGTAGTATGTACATTAATAATTAGTGGGAGGAGTCAGAGTATTAATGTCTCATGCAGGAATTTGGGGAGAGATGAGATAAGAAAAAGTCTTTGATTCAAATTAAATTTAAATAAATCTTTTTTAAAAAGCAGTTTAGTTTAGTAGGTCAATTTCTATTCCTTTTTTTATTGCATGTAATTAACAGGACATTTTTACAATACGACTTGTGACTGCATAATTACCTTTTTTAGTTATTCAAGTTGCCACAAAATTGTGCTCTTCAATTACGGCTATGATTTATTTATTTTAAAATTGTTTCAAGCCTTTATGGTGCAAAAGTAATTTTCAAAATGTGAAGGAATATAAAATAATGCCTGAGTCTTCAGATAGCATGAAACAGTTCTGAGGTATGAACTGCCTCAATCATTTCAATGGGCCAATGCTGGAGCCTTGAGAAAATTAAAATGTCAACATTAACTAGTTCATTGCTGGTTATTTTAGCAGAAACAGTAAGTTAAGCATTGTCTGAGATGCAATTACCAATATGTGAGTGAGAGGCAGTGGGCAGCTATGGGGTTGTGACATATGGGTTTGTGATGAGGAATTCAAGCCTGCATGTTCCATTGCATAGGACATGGAATTTGTCCCTACCAGCTCTGTTTTGGAGCAGCAGTAATAGTAATCTTTGTTTAGATTTTTAGATAGTGAGTGGTTTCCTTATATGATCAGTACAACCATTGCTTCCCTGCTTCAAGTCTGGCTCTCACTGAGAAAATATATTCCAGAATTTAGATGTGAGTGTATATTCACTCTTTATTATAGTTTTCTCTTGAAACTTAGGCAAAATTACTTAGGCAAAGTTAGCTATAGGCAAAGTTACACTGATATCAATGGTGTTCAACCATGGTGCGTCAGCTTGCATGATCTGCAGAACCTTAATTCATTCCATCAATTTTTGTGCATTTAGTGAAACACCATAAAAATAACAAATTTTGTAAGGTTTATGAATCTGACATATATGGTCCAGTACAGACCCAGGGAAAATCCTCTCCATATTGTTAACTACCTAATGTAAACAGCTGTTGGGACTGGAGCTGGGTGAATTTTTCAGTTCACAGGCAGTTCTAAAAAAAAATTGGGAGTGAGGTAGAAATTGGGTGGGATCAAACAGAAACCAATTTTTTTTTTTGAATTTGTAGTGAATTTGGAAAAAGTTTACAAATCTAGTTTCATTTCCAGGTATTTTAAACCATTTTTAATAACAGAAATGATGGACGGACTAGCATGCTGGTGGTGGTGGTGAACTGTATGCAGTTATGGGTGCATAAGAAATATGGGATTTTTCAGAGTAGCAACCATTCTAACTTGCATAACCATCAGTCTTTTCCACCTTTTCAATGTCTGTAGATAATTTTTCTCAAAAGTTACTTATTCTTTGGATAAATGTCTATATAGAAAATTATTTAGTCCTCCTTTATAAAATAACTATAGGATGTAAGATGTTCTTCCCTTTGGCTGATGGAGGAGTTCAAGAACTATATTTGTATGTAGCAGGCAGGTAGCAGAAGAGAATTGAAGCTGACAGAAAACACAGATATATAAATCACTATTAGAATTTTTGCCAAATAAATATAAGAGTTCATGGCGTGAAGAGTTTGGCAAGAAAGCTAGCTGCATTTGTCATTCGGGCATATCATAACATTTGAGTGACACAGAAATGCCTAAATGATGAAACATCAGCTCTCAACTGAACAAATATACGCTTATTGTCACCTTGGTAAGCTGCAATCAGTTCACATTTCTTTGATAAAAGGAAGCAGCAAATTGGTATGGCATAAATGGGCAAAATGTCCACATGAATTATACAGTCCCAAGCAGAAAAAGGAAGCTGTCTGATCCTTGGAAGCTGAACCAAACTGCTTTTCTTCACCATCTCTTCTCATATCGTTTCAATTTATTCTCTTTCATTCTATTGCCATCTTCTCATTCTTTAGTACTTCCCACTTCTTTTCCCCTGTCCCTTGACTCTTTCTTTGGAAAAACCACACTGAGCTCCAGTTCAAAAATGAAGAGACTTTTCTCCCATTCAGCTCCTCTACTCATAAGACTCATAAAAAATCAGAAGCTATGAAAATAATCTGGAAATAGGGCAGTTGAGGTTCCTCAGGTTAGTATGTGTTGAAACAGATACATTATGACCTTTGCCTGATATATTAACTCTTTACATCAGTGATTCTCAACCAGGGATATGTGTACCCCTGTGGGTACGCATAGGTTTCCAGCAGGTACATCAGCCTATCTAGATATTTACCTAGTTTTACAACACGCTACATAAAAAGCAGTGGTGAAAAAAATTTCATACAATGATTTGTTTATACTGTTCTATATACTATACATTGAAATGTAAGTACAATATTTATATTTTATTTTATAATTATATGGTAAAAATGGTACTTGGCTTAAGACTCCATCTTTTACAATAGGGCTGGAGTTCTCAAACTGGGGGTTGTGATCCCTCAGGGGGTTGCGAGGTTATTATGGGGGGGAGGATTGCAAGCTGTCAGCCTCCACCCCCAAACCCCGCTTTGCCGCTAGCATTTATAATAGTGTTAAATATTTTAAAATGTGTTTTTAATTTATAAGGGGGGTCGCACTCAGTCTTGTTGTATGAAAGAGGTCACCAATACAAAAGTTTGAGAACCACCGCAATAGGGGAACATCTCTTTCATGGCAGCATTCAGGACTTCTTCTAGGTACCTGAAATCCTGGTCCTGTTCTGTCAGCTGATTGTCATCTGCATTAATAAAACACCTGCTAGTGGTGTTGCGAAGGTCACTTGTGAAGAAGTTGAAGTGTTGATGCCAGCCCTGAGGTACATCATTGTTTGGGACCTCTGGGAGCTGGGTTTTTGTTTTGTTTTGTTTTTGTTTTTTTGTCCAAGTAAAACAAGCAGCCAGTCAACTTGTGGAACTCCTTGCTAGAGGAGGTTGTGAAGGCTAGGACTATAACAGCGTTTAAAAGAGAACTGGATAAATTCATGGAGGTTAAGTCCGTTAATGGATATTAGCCAGGATGGGTAAGGAAGGGTGTCCCTAGCCTCTGCTTGTCAGAGGGTGGAGATGGATGGCAGGAGAGAGATCACTTGATCATTGCCTGTTGGGTTCACTCCCTCTGGGGCACCTGGCATTGGACACTGACGGTAGACAGGATACTGGGCTAGATGGACCTTTGGTCTGACCCAGTACAGCCGTTCTTATGTTATGTAACAGATCCACAGCCATGACAACCCATTGCAGTAGGACCAATGACACTTTGTACAGTAAGCCTGTATGCCAAATCATGCCATTGGCAATAGTGAGATCTAGAAATACTGTGCTGTCTTCTGCCTGGTCTGGAAGGCACTTGATGTAGGTGGTAAGTGCCAGCAGTTGATCAAAGGTGTGGCAGTTTGATCTGAAACCTGCTTGATCTATACCCAGGATATCATCAACAATGGGGGCATTTGTTTTAAGGATAAGCCTTTCAAATAATTTACACATTCAGCTTAACAAAGAGATGTGTCAGTAACTTTTTGCAAGTTGGTGGTCTCAGGCTTTGGCAAGGCTATTCCCTAAGATTTGATGTATAGCAGAAGTACTTTAACTTATGGATTATTTCAGATAGAAAGATGGCTACATATTGTTTGCTAGTTTTTCCCCAGGTTCTTCGAGAATTTGGGGGAGATATTATGAAGCCCACAGGCTTTATCTGTTTTCAGTGTTTTGATCACCCTTTCTATTTCATCTGAGGTGAAAGGCTGGAAGCCTTCTTTGGTTTCAGGTATGCACTTCGTGTATTACTGCCTTTCTTCTTCACTTCTCTTTCAAATGTTTTGTCCCTATCCACTTTTGCAACATTTATCAGGTGGGTAGCAATACTGTTTGGAAAGATTGGGTAGTGGCACTATGCTGGAGGCTTCCGAGCAGCACCAAGTTTTCTGATTAGTGCCCAGGCTTTGTGGCTGGATCTCTGCATGTTTAGTTCCTTGGTGACCTGCTCCCATCTTGCCCTTCTAGAAGCATTCAAGTTACTTAAAAGATGTCTGGCAATGTCTGGATTCCCACTCTCTTCATATTCCTTGAGGAGTTCTGTATACAGCTCATCTAGACAGGGACTATAGGTCTTATAGAGACCTCTGGGAATTGACTTGGTGGCAGGTTTGTAAATAGCTTTTGTGAACCACATGCAAGCTTCATCAATAGAAATGGTGTGGGATATGAGTGATGTAGCAGTTGATGGACTCCCAATTTGCTTTCCGATAGCTCCAGTGAGTGTTTTATTGGTGTTCACAATAGGTATGGTTACTCCAACTTTGGAAAAGATTGGATGATGATGACTATGTGGGAAGTTTTTCAATACAGTATAGCCTGAAGTGGATGATTGCCTGTGCTAGTGGTCTAGGAGAGGTCAGGGGAGCGGTCTTGCTTTCATCTGGCAGAATGAAAAGTACCCTGTTGTTTTGGATCATGAATGAGTTGAAGGTCATAGAGTGAGACCCAGTCCAAAAGCTGAACTCCATTTTGATCTGACTCTCTGTATCTCCGGGTGTTGTGGTGACTGCTATATTCTCGAACATAGGTGGCAGGATGTGTGAGTTGAGGAAGAATATCTGGACTAGGTATGGGGCTTGTACTCATTTGCCACTCTAAAATGTCCAACTCTCACAACATCACAGCAGGGCTGGCTCCAGGGTTTTGGCCGCCCCAAGCAGCCAAAAAAAAAAAAAAAAAAAAAGCTGCGATCGTGATCTGCGGCGGCAATTAAGCGGGAGGTCCTTCGCTCCAAGCCGGAGTGAGGGGCCGTCTGCCGAATTGCCGCCGAATAGCAGGACCTGCTGCCCCTCTCCGGAGGGGCCGCCCCAAGCACCTGCTTTCCAGGCTGGTGCCTGGAGCCAGCCCTGCATCACAGATGTATTAGGTGGGAGTGGCTTTGTGCCAACAAGATCTGCTGTAACATAGGAAGCATGGCTATATTTGCTATGCAGAGAATAACAAGGTCATAAGCAGCTGGCAGAGAGGGAGTCAACAGGTGTCTCCTGAAGGAAAATTACATCCGTCTTATGTTTGAAAGCTAGGGACTGGAGAATGGAGTGTATAGCTGAAGGATTTTCAGAAATGGGCCCACGTCCAAGGTTTCTTGTTCATGGTTAAGATTGCTGAGATCGCTTGAAAGTCCATGCTGGCTGTGATCTGAAACTTTTGACTTTGTTAGTTGGTGAACCAGACTTCCATGATTATTAGTAGGTAAGACAAAGTCCCACAATGCCTTGTGTCTATAAATCTTTATATTTAAGATGAACCTTAACTGAGCTTCAGCTGAAACTACTGTGTTATCAATAAGATGAAGTTAGGCTGAGCTTTAGCTTCTTATCAATGGTGGATTGGGTGTCCTCTTAATCTGAACTATTGGCCCTTAGGAAATGTGTCCAGATGGCCAGAAAGGGACTACTTGTGATTCATGAGGGGTAAACGGCTTCTGTGATTGAGACGCTCAAAGCATCTTCCACTAGATCATTATCAGGAACTACTCACAGATATTTTCTGTCAAAATGACTTGGTTACAGGTGTCTTTAGCTTATCAACTAGGTAGGCCAGATAACTTGAAAAGCTACACAGGTCAACAGGTCATTTACACAAAAAAAGAGACAAAGAAAATGCATGGTATATAAGGGGGGAGAGTTGCTGGTTGTTAGTTGGGAGTGAATTGAGCTGCAAAGTTGCTTCTCTGGAATTAGTTTGGTATGTATAACCTTCCTTTCTGGACTGTGCTATATTGATCTTTGACTAATAAATTTCAGTTTAATCTGGTTATTCAACATCTTGTATTATTTTTAAAATTCAAACCTGTAGTAGTCTGCTAGTTGCAGTTTTGGTTTCCCCTGCCAAAGCAGGGTACTTATGGGTATATGATGGGAACATAGGTGCATTGTACCTGAGTGAGAGGAATTACTGATGCAGTTATTTCTATCTATGGTAGTTGCATGGCCCCCATTGTCATACTATTTAAGTGCCTTGCCATTTTTAATGTAGTTAACCTCTCTGTAACTCCATTCTCCATCTTTAAAATGGGAATAATAGAACTTCCTTCTCTCACAGGCTGTTGATGAGGATAAGTGACTTTCCTAAGGTCACAAAGGAGATCTGTGGTGGAGTAGATACTCAAACCCAGGTCTCCCCACTCCTAGGCTGGGTCCCTAATCATTGGACCAGTATTTGCAGTACAATCCTTGGTGTCTTAAAAATGTCTGGAATAAAAACCTAGTAAACTATACAATGTTGTTGCTCTGTCTTATTCACCATGTATAACCTACATTAGATCTGGAGTAGTGTATGCAATTGGTATATACTGGTCTTTAGCCTGTAGCAGGGCTCGTGACTTCAATATTTTTAGGAGTTATGAAGCTGCTCGTGAATTCCCTATTCTTTACAATTATAGGGCTACAAGGTTTAGAGTGTACTTCCAACAGATGTTGGTTTGGAAGGGCAGTTCTTCTAAGTCATATTTAACTAATGAAGAATTGGAAAGTTCAGTCATTTACATCTTAATATTAGTATGATACTAACTGTGGACTAGAGCTGATAAAGTCCTTTAGTATCAGTGACTTTTTTTAAGCTTTTGTTATTTGCACTTCCTTCCGAAAGAGAGAGGATTGAACTGTTTATCCTAAAGTTGAAAAGATGGCTATTTAATATATTTAGAAAAGGTTTATAGTTCTTTTTGTATAAACATTTGCAGAGTTATAACACTGATGACTTACTGTACTTAACAAATAAAGGAATGGCTGAATTTCCATAAAGGGAATAGCAACAGAGCATTATTAATATTGCTTCAAATTTTGTTTAATTTATGAAAGCTTCATTTTAATCATCTTGGCACCAGTGGATTAGGAGTTCAGGACTCACTGTGACATTTATTTCACCTTTGATTTAAAACAAGCACACCCTGTGTTAAGCGGCCCAGAGTTTGTGAATCGGAGGGCTCTGTGCTACCTCTTTGCAGCTTCTCACAGTTTGAACAGTGTCTGCTTGTGAGGAAGCACTGCTTTTGGAAATGATGATACAATGGAAGGAAGCAACAACCCAATGGTAGCTGTGAGAAGATTCAAGAGGGGCCAAGTGGAACAACTAAAAACTTGCTGAAGAGTAATTTTACTGAACAGTTAAAGAGGAAGGATATTGAAAGATATGTAATAGAGGAAAAACAGATTATTCCAGTATGCTACAATCCTCCATCACTAATCCTGTGGTAGTAACTAGATGCCTCAAAGGATTGGTAAAGAATACCAATCCTTTAACCCCTAAATTGCTAGTTTAAATCCAGCCCATCTTAGTATAAGCCAAAAGTTGGTGGAGAATGGTGGGCTAACCTGAATTGAACTCATACGGTGCCTACTGAATATATCACACAAAATGCTACCACCCTCTGGCAGTCCCAGCAGGAAGAAAGAGTACATGGGAGTGGAGACTAAACTACTTTCTCTTAATCATTCAATTGGCTCTTTCAGGTCGGGGAAGCTTGCACATACACACATTATCCTCTTGTCTGTGCTGTACCTGTTGTGCAGTAAATTAGAGGACTGGGGGCCTGGTTCAAAGGTCATCTAGAGTCAATGGAAAGTCTTCACTGGGCTTTAGGTCAGGTTCATAATCTCCAGGAATATCAGTCCAATTCCCTCCACCAAATTCATTTAAAAAGCTCCCCCAATTGGTGTCTTACCTGAGACTCCCAGATAACTGCCTCAGAAATGGTAAAAGCATATGAGAAAGTAACCACAAAATAAGACTGTTTGTCCTGAGGAGACTGACGATGATATCCTTGCTTAGTGCTCAGATGTGTTAAACCAGCTGTTATTTCTGTCTCTCATGAAGTTCATGGGGAATATCTGGCATTAATAATGTTCAATCAAGCTGCTGACACTGCATGTCACAATAACTCTCTTGATAAATATCGGAATAAATCTGAGTCCAACTTAGTCTATTGCCTCCAAGGAACTAGAGACTCATTACTAATATCATCTAAAACTAATTAGTACTTGGTGTTTATAGCCTGCATTAGGAGGCTGATTAACATTCCTCTGAGGCAAAATTGGTTTGTTTTTCATTATTTTTTTTCCTTCTTTGCTTCAGCTTCAAATAGAAAGAGAATAAATGATTAACTGTTTACATCTGTGCACAATGCAGATCAATTCCTTTTATTAATTTATAGAACACAGGATTAATTAGCTCTTGGGTTGTGCTCAAGGCATTTACATCATTGCTTGACAGATAACTATCCTGTTCTGGGGTGCAATTCACTGCTTGTATTTGGGTGCCCCCAAAATGCTTCTGCTACTTATGGCTCCCTGCCTGGGACATACACACAGCCATCCTGCACTCCATGTTCTGTATACCGTGCAGCTGTGATTCAACAGCCTCCCAACAGTTATCACAGACACACCTTTTTGTCTTTACCAGACTTGGTTAATGTTAGTAGGTGCAACTTGAACACACCCCAAGTCCTGAACTTCCCCAGTCCCATGTGCTGTTTCCTGCAATGTTCAGAGGAATAAGATATTTGCTGCTTTAATGAGACAAAACACATCCGTTTGCCACATCAACTGGAGTTGACATTCACTTTAGTGTGAACACAGCACTGTTGGCTTACATTAAAGTAAAACAAGTTTATTAACAAAAAATAGGATTAAGTAAGTTCAAGTATAAGAGAATGTTAGAAATGGTTACAAGCAAATAAAAGTGAAAACACATATCTAAACGTCTAAAACTTAATCTAGCAAGTTCTTGTTCAAGATAGCCTTTCTCACCCACGGCCTTCCAGCAAGATGGTGACTGACCCTCTCCTCAGTCAGGATATTTTCCAGAGGCTCAAAGGTGCTGGTGCCTTTGTCTTAGGTTAAAGAGAGAACTTGGGGTTCTCTGCCCCTTTCTTTTATAGTCTATTGAATCTTTGAAGAGCATTCTTCTGAAGGATACCCCTCAAAGTAAAGTTTATTCAAGCTCTGAGGAAGGCAACATGGAGTCTGGTGGTAAAGGAAGCTTCATGCTTTCTTCCCTCACTTGTTTGTTAAAATGCATATTGTTCTGTTTCTTGCCATCTCCTCTCCCTGCTGTCTAGATGATCCTGTTTACTACCTATATGTAAATTGGGGTAAACATACATTCCTTTGTCTAGGATAGATCTGATTAAGAATTTTTGCCTAGGCACAACTGTCTGGTTTTGAATATGTGCTAATAACATCGTACGGAGTGAATTCATATATTTACATACAATGTTGCTACATACATTTCACCATGATATTATTTACCAGAGAGTTATTAGTTTTCAAATGATGCCTCACTAGCCATATTTGTACAAAGATGCTTACAATAGTGTTTAGGGGGTGAATATAGGAGTGCTTTGGGTCACAATAGCATGGCCTGTTGGTTTTTTTGCTTGGTTGGGGGATTGCAGTAGGAATCTTAGGGTGCAATTAGAATTTTTTATTACTATTTAAGGAGATGCTTCATGGACTTGTCAAAACAGATTTCATGAACATTTTAGAACAGTGCTATTTTTTCCAGGATATAACTTGTTCCCAGATATTGTGGTGATAGGGATAAATACCTTAGATAACACTGAAGTGTGGTGTGTTTTTTTTTGTTTTTGTTTTTTTTAATTACTAAATCTTCAGGAGAAAAGAGTTATCTGTTTCATTTTAAATATTACTCCATGTAATCCCTTTCCATTAGCCCATTTTTCTCCAGTCCTTTCATTCTATTTTTGTCCATATTGAACTGCATTCTTCAACAGCTCACTGGGGCTGGGTCTTTCAAATTAATGGCCTCTACAACGCAGTCTCACTACTCTCTTGTTTTTATTTTGGTGGAAGACAATTTAGGGATGGGATCTTCTTAAAATTCAAAATCATATTTCCCCCCTCGGAGAAATAGTTCTACGGTGTCAGATGCTTAATAGTCAGGGAGCCTTTATTCAATGAACATGATCAAAACCTGATTTGCAGATGATCGCTCCAAATACATTCAGGTATTTTGTAGCATTAATTTCCTCCCTTTGCCATTATCTAACCACAATTTAAGTGTATGACACTGTACATAGTCCATGCACTATGTACATTGTCACCACAATGGTGGACCAGATGGACAGGGAGGAGGAAGCTCCGGCTATCTCTCTTTTGGTTTATAGGTGGCAATACATAAAGTGTGTGAAGGGGACTTGAGAAGAGAGAAACTAGTCTGATGTCTGCAAGGGATTGTTACAGCCAAAACAGATTAGTAAACATAGTTCTGGTTCTATTTTTGTAAGATGTTCTGAACCACAACGTTTTGGAAATGTTTATCCTGATGAGTAAATTGTTGTATGTTTTTAATGATTAGTCATCACATGCACAACACTATCACTGAGCTTTACTGTCCTAGTGAAGGAATTATTCAACTGTACCATAGACCTTATCCTACTGAGAGATAATGAAGATTTTCCTTTAGCTTAAGTGATAGTTGCTTCTGTTTCAAACAAGCAGCACTGAGTTTAATCCCTATTACTACATTCCTGAGATGGCAACATAATAATCACCATAAAGTCCTAGGTGTGATTGGATTTGTTATGGCAGCATTCCAAAGAGTAATCATTCTTGACAGAAAGATGACTTGTAAAGAAACACACCCCAGAACAAATTTAAATGCAATTATTGTCACATTTAAAAATTAGGGCTGTATCAAAACAAAGTATTAACAAAATTGTAATTGTGTTCAAGGCCATTTCTTGTCTCAAATTTCATTTTTATTACATTGTTGCAAAATTTCACATTAAACCATGTTACATTAAAATGGTGGGTTGATGAAATTTTATTTGTTATAAATTTTTGCAAAGTCTAGAATGGTGCTATGTTTGTACAAAGTGCCAGTTTTTGGGAAATTGGCACAAGTTAACTAAAGCAGCATGAAATAGGAATGCATCTGCTTTTTAGGCTTTTGAATTCCACTGCAGATATTTCAGAACCTTGTTTAGAATGCTCAGCCTTAGAGGGGATGTTTAGATTTAACCTACAGTAAGAACAAAAATTACACAGGTGACTCACTCTCTAAAGAAACAGAAGTCTGTGTTGGCAGATGAAGTTAAGTAAACATTCAATAAAAGATCAATGCTTTTTCATATAAAATCTGCAGTACATGAGATGGTTCTGCCTGCATGACTGAGGTGAATCAAGTATATTCACTCTGACTTTAACCTGGGTTAGGAGGACATCATGTGGCAGAATAATATATGACCAGAAAAATTAATGATAGGCCCTTTTCAAAAATTCCCCAACTTGGCGGGCAGGGGGGAAATCAAGGTTTAAGAGAATAACACTTTCATAGCTGTTAACTCTAACAGATAAAGATATTTAATGCTGCTGATTATATAATGTTAGATTAAGGAACAGGCATATTAGTGATCTTAAATTCTGTCGCAGAAGTGTGTGAACGAACTACTAAGTCAAAAGAAGCATATGTAAACGAACATAACCTAACACTTCTGAAAATAATTATTTTATTATTACAAAGGCTGTTCCTCTTTGAGGGTGAAATTTACCTCTCCCCTCAAGGGAGCCAAACTTAGTTTTGTGCAGCGTACTGATCTCCACTGGGGATTTCAGACAGTGGTGACCAATCACCAATCCTAACTGCATTAGGATAGACAAAGCATCTGATATGATATGTACTAGCGCAGTTTACCCCTGCTTACTATTAGCTGGCTGTAACTGAGGCAAATACACAGTCTAAACAAGATCTGAGTGACAGTAGCAGTAAAAATGGAATTCATCCCCCCCCCCTCTACCTGTGAGCAGGGCTGCAACTGCCACTGTTACAAATTTTTTGATAGATTAATGTTCTTGTTTGGGTACCAATCTAAGAGAGTAGCTAGAATTTAAATGAGAGCAATTTGGTAAAGCTGCTAGTGATGGACAAACCTCTAAACATTTGGAGGTTCATTTAAGATAATCACTGAAGAATTAGAATGCTTATCTGAATCTTATCCAGGCTACCTAAAGTTCATTGAGCTGAAAATCTCCCCCAAAATAAGTCATAAGACTTTTCCCTGCTTCCTTTTTCTGATCTGATAGGAAATACCGTGAACAGTTTTTCTTGCAGTATTACAGCTCTACTAACTCAATGAAAAAGAACACTATTTTCCCCACACACACACTTTTTTTTTTTTAAAGGGAAAAGAAAACAAAAAAAAAATTCTCCTTTGGGGTAAGTAGAATTTTGCAAGACTTTTTTTTTATTATTTTTTTAATACGCTTGATCAGGAAGGAGAGGCAGGGAAAAAAGGAAGGAGATGTTGCATTATACATCAAAAGTATATACACGTGTTCTGAGGCTCAGAAGGAGCTGAGCAGGAAACCAGTTGAAAGTCTCTGGGCAAAGATAAGGCTGGGGGAGGGAATAACGGTACATCATGGGAGAGACCACCAAGTCAGGAAGAGAAAGTGAATGAAGCATTTCTAGAACAAGTAGCAGAAATATTACCAGAACTCGTTTGGGATAATGAGGGACTTTTCCAACAGATGTCTGGGTAGTTAAAGTAATATGGCAAAACACAATTTCTAGTAATTTCTTGAAATATATTAGGGGACAACTTTGTTCCAGAAAGTAGCGGAAGTAACTGGGGGGCAGAAATTTTAGACTTGACTCTGAGCAACAGGGAGGAATTGGTTGTGAATCAGAAGGTGGAAGGCAATTTGGGTTAAAGTGATCATGAAATGATAGATTTCATTATTCTAAGGAATGAAATCATTAGAATAAGGACAATGGACTTCAAAAAAGCAGACTTTAGCAAACTGAGAACTGGTAGGTAAATGGGGGCAGGTGGGAGAGGAAGTGTCAGGTACAAAGGAGTTCAGGAGAGCTGACAGCTTCTCAAGGAGATTAATGTTAAGGCAAAACTGCAAACTATACCGATGCAAAGGAAAGATAGGAGGCATCGTAAGAGGCCAGTATGGCTCTATCAGGCTCTCTTTACCTAAAAATCTAAAAGGAATCCTAGAAAACCTGGAAACATGGACACATTGCTAAGGAGGAGTACAAAACCTGGAAACATGAACACATTGCTAAGGAGGAGTACAAAAGATTAGCATACGTTTGTAGGGACAAAATCAGAAAGACTAAGGCACAGTGAGTTACACCTAGCATGGGACATAAAAGACAGTAATATTTTCTGCAAATACATTAAAAGCAAGAGAAAGTTGAAGGGAAGTATAGGTCCTCTACTTAGCAGAGAAGGAGAGCTAGTAATTGATATCAAGAAAGTTGAGGTGCTTACTGTTTTGCGTCAGTCTTCACTAACAAGGTACTCAATGTAGCAGCCCTATTAGTCTGTATCCGCAAAAAGAACAGGAGTACTTGTGGCACCTTAGAGACTAACAAATTTATGTTCAAACATAATTAATAGCAACAAGGTGGAAGGAATACAAGACAAAATGTTGTTTCCCTATTTTGGCTTGTGCCCTTTCTCCTTGTTCAGAGGTGGATTTTGTGGGGGCCCTGGGACAGAGCAAGTGGGATGCCCCACCCCATCTGCCTGCAGTCCTCCCCCTCTCCGGTGCCTCTGCCAGGGAGCGGGGTTAGGGCATGGGGGCACCCATTTTTCCAGGGGCTCCCCAATTAGCTGGGGCCCCTAGGCATGGGCCCCATTGGCCCAGTGGCTAATCCATCACTGCCTTTGTTATTACTATTAACACTAATTATGTTAAGTATCTGGTCCCCATTAGCTTTTTTGGTGAAGACTGAAGCAAAATAGACTGTCAAAAGAGCAAAACATGAAGTGTATGTAAGGATGTACTGGACCAAGTGATCACTGAACCGCCTAATGGCCATAGCAAAACAAACCTAACAACTGAATCAAAACAAAAAATGGAAGTTTGATGAAAACTAATCATTTGTGCATCCAGTCTCTCTTTGACCTCAGCACATTGTCTCAGACCTTTGCCCATCCATTTCCCAGGTAAGAACATCAAGAGGCAGCAAAAAACAAACAAACAACAAAACAGTAACTGTGTGAATGACTACAGGATGTTACAGTAGGGGCAGACTGCTGCCTTGGGCAACAGAACCCCCTAGAGCCAGTCCTATCTGCAACAGCACAAAAATACTGCAAGCAATATATTAACATTTTAATCTCAGGCCTGGTCTACACTACGGGTTTAGGTCGACTTTAGCAGCGTTAAACCGAATTAAGCCTGGACACGTCCACACAACGAGGCCCTTTCTTTCGACTTAAAGGGCCCTTTAAACCGGTTTCTTTACACCACCTCCGACGAGGGGATTAGCGATAAAACCGGCCTTTGCGGGTCGGAATTGGGGTAGTGTGGACGGAATTCGATGTTATTGGCCTCCGGGAGCTATCCCACAGTGCTTCATTGTGACCGCTCTGGACAGCGCTCTCAACTCAGATGCACTGACCAGGTAGACAGGAAAAGACCCGCGAAGGTTTGAATTTCATTTCCTGTTTGCCCAGCGTGGAGAGCACAGGTGACCACGCAGAGCTCATCAGCACAGGTAACCGTCATGGAGTCCTCCCAGGATCGCAAAAGAGCTCCAGCATGGACCGAACGGGAGGTACGAGATCTGCTCGCCATATGGGGAGATGAAGCAGTGATAGCTGAACTCCGTAGCAGTAAAAGAAATGGAAAAGTATTAGAAAAGATCTCCAAGGCCATGAAGGACCGAGGCCATAACAGGGACACACAGCAGTGCCGCGTGAAAATTAAGGAGCTACGGCAAGCCTACCACAAAGCCAGAGAAGCAAACGGAAGGTCCGGGGCAGAGCCGCAAACTTGCCGCTACTACGCGGAGCTGCATGCGATCCTAGGGGGTGCAGCCACCACTACCCCAACCGTGTGCTATGACTCTCTCACTGGAGAAACACACAGGGAAGACGGTTCGGGGAACGAGGAAGATGACGATGGAGGTACTGTAGGTAGCTCACAGCAGCAAGGAAGCGGAGAAACCGTTTTCCCCAACAGCGAGGATATGTTTGTGACCCTGGACCTGGAACCAGTAACCCCCGAACTCACCCAAGACCCTCAGGGCACACAGGAGACCTCTGGTGAGTGTAACTTTCCCCAACAGCGAGTGGGGGTGGGGAGTTTAAGGAACAAACAAGTTTTTAGAACCTTGAGGACGTTTGTCACCAAGCCGAGCAACAAAAGATTTCCTGTGAGGGACTACTCTGCGTGCCAGGGGGAAAAAGGAGTTTGCTGAATGGGTTTTCATTCTCACTTAAGAAATTGATCCTGTCTGGTCCAGCAAAAAGAAGAAACAAATTTCTTCACCACGCTGCCCAGACAGCAGGGAAAAGGCTTCTATCAGCCAACATCCAAAATAAACCAAGATCAGGTTTCTTCAAACCCAGTTACATAAGGCAGGCATTAGAGACAAGACACCCTTCTGCCATTCTTAGATCTCCTGATTTCCTCCAGGCTACTGATTTACATCCCCCATCTGCTTTATTATGTGCCTGCTGCCAATTAGACTTGTTAACATTGCCCCAAGGAACACCTGTTGTAATTTCTGGGGTATGGGGGTCCAAAACCTCAGAAGACTGCTGTCCTCTATAATCTCAGCAGTATCTTGAAGGGGCCTGGCTGCCTGAAACAGGATTTTACTGTTCTCCCCCTGTCCCCCCCCCCTTTTTTTTTTTTAATGGGAGAAGAAAAGTCACCTTTTTATTTTATTTGCAATATTAAAAACACCTTGGAGCTCTAGACTTCATCAACAGTAGACACAGCAAGGCTTAGTATAAACAGCCTAAATAGGGTCATAGATTTAAAGGCCAGAAGGGACTATTATGATCAACTAATCTGACCTCCTGCATACCACAGGCCAGAGAATTTCACCTAGTGATTCTTGTAGCAAGCCCATATCTTGTGACAGCTAGATCATCTTGTTTAGAAAGATACCTAGTTTCACTGTAGGGTAAATGTGTGGGTACTCCTATGTGTGTGTGTTTTGTTAGTGACTGCATGAGAGTTTGGGTGGGTGTTGCTAGGCAGATATATTGTAGGGTTTCTCCACCACCTCATCACAGTTCTTTTTTAAAGTTTGTTTGGTGATCAGGTAATATTTCTGAAGTGTCTGGGGTGGTATGTATTAGGGGGTTTACATTTAGTCAATATCTACCCCACAAATGGAAACATTATACTGGCATCTATAAAGTAAGCAGACTGCCTTAACATTTCATGGATGACTTCTCTATCTGCTGACCAATGGTCACCATTTCAAAGGACTCATTGCACACCAGTGAGGAAAATGTCCGCATCCTCCTCTGTCCTTTATGTTCTCCACACATACACTACTTTATGCTTGTATAGAATGACATAAGCAATTTGGAAAATATAATCCTTTGGTGGAATTATTTATACAAAATATGAGTTCAAAATTATATTTGTTTGAAAGAAAAAGAATAAATACCTCCAAACTTTAGAGAAGTTCTCACTAAAATTTGAATTTCATGGCAGCCTGTTATAATGATAGGAAACAAACAGAAGTCTCTGATATAAACTCTGCCAAACTTTCACATTCAGATCTGGATCTAAACTTTGCAGTTCAGGTTTATCGCTATGATGTCTGTAATTAAAAAGAGGTGTTACAGTGTTAGAAAATGAGAAAAAAACAATTACACCAATTCTTTGTTTCATAAATATGACCTGCTCTGCCTGACTGTATGCAAGTGGATGTCCCCATTAATTCCCTTCATTACATTCTTTAGTGTCACAATTAATAATGATACTAAAGCCTGAGTTGAAGAAAATTCTGGGCATGTTGAATCATAGCTATGTAGGGCTGGAAGTCACCTTGAGAGTCAGCAAGTCCAGCCCCCTGTGCTGAGGCAGGACCAAGTAAATCTAGACCAGTGATACTCAGACTTCAGTGGTTCAGGAGCCAAACTAGCAATCAACATTACCCAAAAGAGCCACAGTAATGTGAATGTATTTGATTCATTTACTATAGTACTATATAGTCATATTTAAACAGTATGACATAGGAAATATTTAGTTTATATTATTCTCACAGCATGTATTATTATTTTATCAACTATAATTGGTTAATAACCTAGTAGAAGCATCCTGATTGGTTAATAACTTAAATCGGTTAATAATTAAATCACAGGTTGTTTTAATATGTGCTGCAAAGAGCTGCAGGAGACACATTAAAGAGCCACATGCAGCTCGAGAACCACAGTCAGAATATCACTGATGTAGACCATCCCTGAAAGCTGTTTGTCCAACCTGTTCTTAACCTCCACTGGTAGGGATTCCAGACGCTTAACTACCCTTACAATCTAATCTAAACATTAAATAAAATCTGTATCAGATGATAGAAAATCACTCAAGATAGTTAAGCCCAAAGCAGATTGAGACAAATTGGAGGAGTGATCTGAAATCAACAAGATTAAATTTGATAAAGACAAATGCAAAGTACTACACCTAGGAAGGAAAAATTATATAGAGAGAGAGAGATACAAAATTGATAATAACTGGCTAGGTTAGTATTGCTGAAAAGGAACTGGGGGTTGTTGTAGATTGTTTAATAATTTGTTCCAATATCTTTGCAGGTATCAAAGTTACATTGACTGGTCTATAATTCTCTGGGTCATTTTTGTTCCCCCTTTTAAGATGGGTAATATGTGTGCCCTTTTCCAGTTCTCTGGGACCTCTACTGTACTCCATGAGTTCTCAGAAATAATTGCTAACTGTTCTGAGATTTCTTAAGCTAAGTACCCAAGGATGAATTTTATCAGGTGCTGCTGACTTGACTGCATCTCATTTATCTAAATGTTCTTTAACCAGTTCTTAACCAATTTTGGCATGGATTCTTTCCCCCCTTGATATTATGTTGGAATAATACATTCTTTTTTTTAAGACAAAACTTATGGTCAGACTTAAATTATAATAGTCCAATTTTATCACAAGTCATGTTGGGGAGGACCTGGCATTTTGGCCTTGGAGAGCCTTTTGTCAATTATTTTTGAGAGATCAAGGTCACAAAAAACACTCTATAAATCCACAGTGGTATTATTAGGCCATATGTATGTCAAAAGATTTTGTTCTATTAGTTTTCTCGGGGCGGGGAGGATTATTATTATTTTTTTTCACTGATTCTGTCTGGGTGTATAATTGTGTATATTATCACACACAAGTCTGTCTATGTTAAATATTTAAAATATACACTGCCATCTTCTGGACCACCACTTTTTAAAAATATTTGCTAAAGAACTCTTATAAACCATTATTGATTGTGCACTTTGAAAATTATTTTTATTGTTTAGATTTTTTGCAAAATTAATTTTTGTGCAGGCTCTTCGATTTGACAAATGGCATATACCACCTTGGGTAGGGGAGAGAGAGAAATGACATTATTTTCAGAGTAAGCAATCAAACAAACAAAATTTTTGCTCTTCGCATTTTTTCCATCAGAACGTTTCCTTCCATGACTGTAGCCTCCAGTCATTTTTGTAAAACTTCAATAAAAGTACTTATTAGCTTGTGCTAACATTTTCAAACATGGATTAGGAGTTTAAACGTGGATGTAAGAGCCTAACAATCAGTGGCCTGATTTCCAGAATTGCTGAGCGCCTGCAGCTCCTGCTGACTTTAGATGGTGTTGTGGCTGCTCAGCACTTCTAAATATCAGGCTGAGACATGTTCGAGTTTGGGCACCCAAAATCGGTGGCTATTTTGTAACTTGCCCAAAGTCACACCAGGAAGAAAAAGCATAGAGAGAAACAGAACCCAGCTCTCATAAAGCCCCAACCCTAGCAATAAAATGCTTTCTCTTTTACAGCAATTTTAACTTGCCCACACTATCTATGTATATTTCATATGACTCCGTTTTGCCTTGGATACATCCATGCAATCACTGATGTCATTTCATATTGCATGCATATCTGAGGGTAGAACAATGCACGCTGCATAACTATAGGTATCCCTCCTATAAATGACAGGTTTCAGAGTAGCAGCCGTGTTAGTCTGTATCCGCATTGTTCTTTTTGCGGATACCTCCTATAAATTATCTGACACTTTCCATTAAATTTAAACCATTAGGGCTGAAATTTTTCATGCCCTTGTATCTTCCACAGGCTGATTTTAAGTTTCAGCTAAAACAGTTCTGCTGCTTCTCAGAATGAGATTAAGGGAAAATGTTAATTTAGATGCAAGAGCCAAGAGTGGAGAGGCAGGGGCAGGATTTGGGGTGGGGGGAGAGAGATGGGAGGGGTTAGGAGTAGAGGGAGGGAGCTGGGGGCAGGAACTGGGGAAGGATTAGGATCTAAACTGGAGGAGGACAATGACAGGAGCTGGGGAGGGGAGTATAGGAGCAGAAGGGGACAGGGAGAGGCTGGAGCGGGGCAGAAGTGTGTGTGTATATATATATAATTATAGAGAACAATCCTCTAAAGAACCTGGAATAAATCCATTATTCCTGAGTCTCAACATTCCTTTGCTGCCTAGCAAATATCTGTGAACCCCATTGGCAAAGTGTGTGTCTATCCCCCTCTAGCAGCAGAACCACAGAGCCTTCTACTGCTACCAGTTTCTCTGTTAGCTTAAATGGTGGAAGACTGTACCATATATCTAATGATCCCTACCCTACCAATGACCCATGTGGACATCACTATGATTACATAAGATTACATTTTTGTTTTGATTCTTAAAAACATATGAAATTACATCCAAAACACAATGTTAAAAGAATGTTAAGGTTGAAAAGTCAAATCCTGTGGGGAAAAATAGCATGTGATCATGTAATTAAAGACTGTATCTACCTATACTCATGCAACAGACTTTTGAAGTCAATAGGGGTTTCATGGATGTAAATTAGTAGAACATGACTCTGGAGTTGGTCCAGTTAACACTTATACACAGGAGTAACTTCACTCATCCAAGTATCACAATGAATTCTATGGACCCGCTTAATGAGTAAACTTACATGAGTAAGTATTTGCATGGCTGGGTCCTATTTATATTATGTCATGCTCTCTTCTTAGTTTCTTTTCTTGTCAAAAGCTCTTTTCACTCATTTTTGCTCACTAACCGAATGCCATGTTGCTTTACCACTTGCATTCAAAATGCAAATTAAACCATCACTGACTTCACTAGCAAACTTGGCCCACAGACTCTCATAGGAGATCCACCTATTTTCAGCAGAATTTAATCTCCACCTTTAAAAGCAGTGTTGTTCCAGTCTTATATGCACCAATTTCCAGGGATTTTAACATTCTGCTTAATAGTGGTTCTTGCCTATTGTACGTCAAAAGAGGCTCCTTTAGCAATATTAGTTTAACCTTCATTCCAACCAGTAATAATGTACAAAGCTAACATGAGACAAATAAGTTGAATATTTGTTTCAACCGGCCTTATTTTATAGTAAAAATCTTTTATTGTGAGAGTGAATCTCCTTTTACCTTGCAGTTAGCTAGTGTTTTGGTTTTGTTTTGACAAAGACATGTTAAATGTAACTGCTTAGCTGCTGAATATATGTGATATAACAAACATGTGGAAAGATACAGGAAATCAGACTGGGAGTTGATGAGAGTGCAAAGAACTGCAGGGAATTAATTAAACTCTTAGATACACTGTAAGCTTTTTTTTTTTTTCTTCTCCCCTTTACAAACACCTTGTGGAACTGGCTGGTAGCTAGTAATCAGACAATGGTTAGAATTAAAGTAAGGCCAAAAGCATGATTAAACTAGGTGTTTACAGTAAGATGCTTAGAGTTCAAATACTACAGGCTTTCTCTAGCAAAATTCACAGTGACCTGAGTAGGAATTTTGACTAAGGACTGCAGAACTGGCCCATGCAGTACCACGTGGGTTATACCAGTACACCTACACTGGTTCTGTATTGGGTGAGATAACCTTGTGCTTGGAGAAAGTGATTTCTACAAATGGATGGAAGGTTTCAGAGATTGACTGATTACACTAGTGCAAAGCAGATAGCCCTTATTTTTAATGTGAAATACACAGTACAGGTATCTGGGAATGCCTGTGAGAACTCTGATAAGATTTCCTCATGCTTCACTATCTCAATTATCTTGATTGGTCTAGTTTTATCAAAAGTCTGGGTAAAAAAGCAAGATGGCCTGACCTTGCTCTTTCATTTACCTGTGCATTAAATATTATGGTAGCAATGATAGTATGCACCGTAAACAGAAAATATATGTGGCCTCATTCTGCAATCCCTATGCACGTAGAACTCCTATTGAAACAAATTGCCATGGAATTTTGCTGCCTAAAAACTACAGGATTAAGTTCCTGATCTTGCTTTTATCTGAATTAAAAGGCATTCAGTATCCTTCTGAAGACCAGTATTAAAACAATCTCAGGCTGAGCTGTCTGCCTGCACCTTTTGGAATAACTGTGTAGCCTTATTGTTTGAGTGCTGCTAATATGCTTGGCATTATACAAACATGAACATCTTCTAATTAGATCTTCTCTCACTAATACGGGATGACTGTTTGTTTGCTTTTTCCATGCTTCCACAGTATGCCATGAACTTGCCTTGAGAACCGGTTGAAGACAGAATCAAATGTGAGCACACCAGAGTACCATGAATTTGGTTAATCTAAAGTGAGTTTGAATGTTGAGAGAGAAGGGCTCAGTTCTGTAAATGTCACTCCTGTTTAATAGTAATTAATTATCAAGATGTCCCAGGGAAGTCAGGGGGTCTTGTGGTGTGTGTGTGTGTGTGTGTGTGTGTGTAAGTCCTACTCAAGCTGAGTAAAAGTTGCAGAATTAGGCTCCCAGGCGCTGGCCATTCCTACTGGAGTCTGCTAATCTATAGTCGGCAGCAGCAGTATCGAAAGACACGCCTTTTTGAGAGAGATTGTAATTTCATCAGCATTTGGATCCTCAAGATTGCTTCAGAACCATCTATTTATTGCAGGCCTACCATACTTATAAACATTTACATTCTACAATAATTATTCAAAAATTTCAGCTAACAATAGTGTTATTACATTGTTTGCAACCGATGCTGTAGGATTACGTAGTCTGCGTTAAAAGGAGAGCCCACAAGGTCTTAAACCTTACCTAGTGTTCACTGTTCCATATTATGGAGTGTGGGAAGTACAGGGAAATTTGAAATCTGTCTAAACTCAGTTTAAAATCCATACTTCTCCATATATTCACTCCCTGTAATTATAGCTTTTTAAAAAGGAAATGATTGATGGTGGTCTTTTAGTTTAAAATATGTTGTTTGTGTTATCTCCCTAATGGTCATGAACCAAATTCTGTTTAATTTACTTATGCGAGTAGTCTCTTTTAAGTGAATAGGATCACTTGCATGAGTAAGGCAACCTGGATTGTGAGCACCCACATTCTGCATGATCTCCCCTTCTGTGTGCACCTAGGGCCTAATATATGCAGTTGCATAAATCCTTTTGTACGTAAGTGAAGTTAGGGATATTTAATTTAGACAGAGATGGTATTGTGCCCTTTTTGACCAGAGTGGTTCACCAATATTCAGAGTCTTGTGGGTTGTTTGCACGGGGGGGATAAATTGATGATGGAGTCAGGTAATACTTTGATGTAATCCTATTTATTTACAAAGAGGAGATGGTTTTTTTGCTCAAAGTTCCAATACAGTTTCAGCATCATTCTATCCAAAAAGGTTTCTCTTGTCTTTTACTCAGAACCATGTTCCCAATGCTTGTTCTGGCTGTCGTCTTGGTTTCTGCTGCTTTTCTCAGATTCTCTGGTGTCGTGTTGCTGAGGTTTCCCCACCCACCCACTCAACTTCATCTTCACCCAAAACAATACCCAGTCTCCCTATATGGTGGTATGGGGCAGGAATATAAGGATGACGTGTTTGGTGGGGCACAGGTGTGTGTGTGTGTGTGTGTGGGCATGTGGGCGTGTGCGCGCGCTGTGGTGGCTTAATATAAAACACCTCCCTGGCTTGGATGTAAAACTCTTGATTGCTATTCCTTTTAAAGCACTGTCAGGGGAAAGGATATGGAAAGGACTGGATGGTCACATATTGAAAGACCTGAAGTGCTTTCTGTAAGGTAATGCATTAGGGTGACCGGATATCCCATTTTTAAAGGGACAGTCCCGTTTTTGGGGACTTTTTCTTGTATAGGTGCCTATTACCTCCCACTCCCTGTCCCTTTTTTTCCCCACAGTTGCTATCTGTTAACGCTATAATGAATACACTTGTTTCTTGTGTTAAACTAGACTGAACTAGAAATGTCCAAACTTGAATAGCATACTGCTCTAGATTCTTTAGCCATATAAAGAATAGATACCAATATTTACAATCTAGAGGATGCTGTGATGACTAGGGAGAAAATTGTCTTGCACAAAGCTTAGTAGGTTCAGTGAAACCAGGCCTAGCTCAGCAAATTGTAGGATTCTGCACAGCATAAACACTTAATTCTCCTGTAAATATTAATGCTGCTTCTGTCTCTTGTGTTTATTTGATAAACTATTGATTTTTCAATATCCTTTCATCTGTGAAATAACTTAAAAACAGTTCTCTATGGCAGAAAACATCTACTGTAAAAGTGTGAGAGACTGACTAGAATTAATAAGAGGATATTTCTCATCTCCTTAATATTTACAGGAGATCTATCCAAATCCCATAAAGCACTCAGGGATTTTCCCTTACAATTTCTAACTTATTACATTTCATAATATTAATTAACTTTGTTTTGTGGAGGACTGGACAGCTTGGGTGATTAGTAATGGAAAGAAGAGCCTTTCACTCATATTGCGTGTCTGAATCCAGGCTTAGCTGGTATTACTCAAACCTTTTCAGTGGCCTATGTCAGATGTAGCTGGTGGTGTCAGTCCAGTCCACATCATTAAAACAGTCCTCTATCATAGCTGCATTAGCTGTCAACTTTTGTTCAGTCTCAACAAAGAGGTCAAGGTCTGGATGGGCATTTGGGACAGAACTATCAACTCCTCCATAGAAGTGCTCCCTCCAACTCAGGACTGGCAGAGCAGTATGGAGAAGCTTACAAAACATGTAGTGATAGTGCATCTATTCTGGGCCCAGTTCTCCATTTCTTGCATATTCCAAGCACCACCTATTGCAGTGCTTCTGCCTGATGCCTACAAAAACTTGACAATGATTAGGCAATTAGCATGCTATGACCACTGCTTAACACACTGATTACTTGTCTCATTGTTACCTTGTGCTCCATCATCTGTTTGTTGTATCCACCTGTTATCTCCCATTTTATACTTGGATTCCAAGCTATTCAGGGTAGAAACTGTCTTTGTTATGTGTTTGCACAGGACTAAGCATAGTGAGGCCTTGATAGATGAATGGGGCCCCTAAATACTGAAAGGATTCAGTACTATTTTTCCAAGCCGATGGACTGTTTGACAATTCAGTTTTCAAGACACATTGAAAATATTAATATACAATATAATATACATTGTACTAATATACAATACATCTACATTTGTAGTTTATGAAGCTGGTGACTGCAGGGTCAGGCATGGATACAATAAATGAGCAATACAATGATTTTTTTTTGTTGTTGTTTCGTTGCTTAGCAATACAATATGACTCCTGCAAGCCAGCAGACAGACACTGTTACGGGAATGGAATATAAGCTACTTAAAAACAAAATAGTGCACAACCTTCTGTACTATACCAAAAAAGATATAATGGAGACTAGTATAGAGCAGGTAATGTAAGGCCAGCATAAGTCAACCATGTCCAGCAAAGTCTATCCAGAGTGTGTGTGATGCAAAGCAAATATAGTACATAATATTACAAAGCGCCTAAGTCTGTTCAGTCAAATGATTACATTTTTTCTTTATCCCTCTCCTATTAGTAGAGTGGCTGTGTCTCTCTTGGCCAACTGTCCTGGCTTTATTTTAATTGTTGTTTTTAACTTTGTACAGCCCCACAGCTTGGGTGCTATATATACAAATAAGAAAATTAAACTGGCTGAACATTCTGGCATGTCTTTCCTTGGAAAATATTGCATCATATAATGGAATGTTCAGCTAGCATTCACTGTGCTGCTGAGGGAGGAGAACTTTGGGTTGATTTTTTTTTCTTTATTTAATATAAACTTTTTTTTAATTTCACTGATGCCTTTTAATGTATTTAAGGTCTCTTCTGTCAGTGTCATTCTGGTAGAACAAAGTGCTTTTTCTTCACTGTTTAAGGGCTGGTCTGGCAAGATCACAAGCCAGGATCCTATGCTACAAGAATAAGTCACAGTAGTGAAGTCGCCTTTTCGGAGCAGAACCTGCATTGGCCTTTTTATTATCCCATTGTAAATAGCCTGTATTCTTGCCTGACTGGGTAGAAAGTGGGTCCAGCCAGGCAAGAAGAAACGCCATTTTCATGATAGTCTGTCAACATCACAAGCACCCTGGGCTAGTCTACCCCTGGACTGTTTATTCCAAAAGTAAAGTCAGCAACCCCTCTCGTGCCCTCGTCCAGTCCTTCCTTAAACCACTCTTCTTTCACAAAGTCTTCCAACAGTGACCCTCTTCCAAAACTGACCTCATCACTACCAACATCTGCTCCTGTCCATATTTGAACTCTTGTCTATTATATAGTATTTTATTAATATTCATGGAGCAGACACCTTGGGTCAGATTATCCTCAGCTGTAACAGTGTAAATCCAGAGTAACTCCACAGACTTCCTGTGTGACCATGGGCAATTCACTTAATCTTTCTGTGCCTCCATTTCACATTTGTTAAATGGAAAATAATACGGCCATGTCTATACTATGGACACTACAGCAGCACAACTGCAGTTATGCCACTTTAGCACCCATAGTGTAGACTCTTTGTACATCAGTAGAAGGGGGTTTTCCATGTATGTAGCTAATTAACTTCCTTGAGCAGCAGTAGGTAGGTTGACAGAAGAATTCTAGTCACCTCTACTCCCTGGGTTAGTTTGGCTTAAGTATGTGTTAACAGGGTATGAATTTTTCATATCCCTGAATTACCTAGCTAGGTTGATCTAAAATTTTAAGGGTAGATTAGTCCTCAGTCTCTTCCTCACAAGGGTGTTCTGTGGATAATTACATTTGGGCCTGATTTTCATATACACTAAGAGCAGTGTAAAGGGGCTTTACATTGGGTGTAAATGTAACTTACAATGTAAAAGGACCTGGGATGTCAGGTCACTGTTTGTGAGTTGCTTAGATACTATAATAATAGAGGCTATATAATTACCTACAATGATAGAAGATTAGGATAGAGTAGACCTGAGTAAGGACTCTGAGATCTAAGTCATGGTAAATAAATTAACTTGCTTTTGTGTGTTGCAATATAAATATAATGGCAGTAGTTTTCATTCCTATTTTACTATACTACTTATTTCATAATAGTCACTAATTTACTTACCCCTAATAGTGGGAGCACAGCTGGTCCTATTATCTGTGTGTTGACTCACTGTAACAGTATTTACACACACATTCAACCAGAGTCCTTAGTCCCTGCAGAGGGCACTTCATGTACCCAGGGATCTAACCAGGGAATGGGTGGGCTGGGGTCAAGTGCCTTGTCCCCACTCACACTTGCCCCATGGAAATTCCACAGAAAAGCTAATATGGCCCTAAGTTGTATCAATTTTCTACACACTCACCCCTGGCATAAATTTCCCCCAAGGCAGCTGCAGGCTGGGGAAACCCTAGCATATTGGCCCCATTGGCTCCAAGTTGTCAGAAAACATGGAGGGACTGGGAACACACAACTGGCACAAATGCAAGGGCTGGCCTTACCATGAGGCGAACTGAGGTGGCCGCCTCAAGTGCCAGACTGGGCGGGGGAGGTGCCAGTAGAAAATTGTGTCTGCTGCTGGTGCATATGTATTCTCTCTGCTCTAGATGCACAGAGATGATGGAGTCCTGTGCTGGAGGAAGGAGGGCACAAGAGACATAACAGGCCGGCAGGAGAAAAGGTGAGAGGGAATAACAGAAAGCTGCAGGGAGAGAGAGGGGGAGCAGCCTATTATGTACTTTCTAGCACCCCCAGGAGCCTGGACTGATTAACACCAGATTCTCCGAGAGCTTCCTGTTTCCTGCTGCTTCCCTGAGCCCACTCGAGGAGAACAAGCAGTCAACTGAAGTAGTAGGAGCCAGTTAGGCCCTTAAGACGCTGATATCTTCCCTCACTCAGGCCCTGCTACCAGCCTGCTTTTTTGTCCCCTTCAATTGAGTGTTGAGAGCCACTATAGCTGGCACAGAACAGCAGTCATGAGTGAAAGAAGAAAACGTCCTTCTGGGGCAGCATTCAGAAAAAGAAAGAAAGCAAAGGAAGCTTTTCTATCTAAGCAGGAAGGAGCTCTCCTGAGATACATAGACACAAATGTTCACAGTGAACCTTCCAGCCCCAGTGAAGATGTGAGTGGTGAGAAGATGCCTGATCTTCCAGTTAGTCAGAGTGCAGGTGACCTGGCAGCTACTGCAGCATCCATATCTCCATCTCAAATGGATGTAACCATGCACATTCCTGAAGAAAAGTGTAGATCAGAGAAGAGTGTGGTGGAGGGGCAAGAAACAGCTGCTGTTGAGTTTAGTTCCTTAAGTCTAGATGATCCAGGACTGTGGACCCACTTGAGCAGTAGTCTGAGGGACTTCCTTGTACTGCATGGGCCACAGCAAGTGAAACACTTCTATTTTCATTGTCTTTGGGGAACATGAAATTTCCATCCAACACGTTACTGGTGTGAAATCCCCAATGGTGAAAAAGTGGAGAGGCTATGGCTTATGTATGCAAAAACCCAGATTGCTACAGACTGTTTTTGTTGCAAACTCTTCCAGTCTAATGTTCCAGCCACATTGGGTTCTACAGGAACAAAGGACTGGAAAAATCTGGCTAGAAATCTGGCATGCCATGAGAAGGCAGCAAATCACCAAAGAGCATTCCATAGGTGGAAAGAGCTTGAGATGAGACTAAGGTTAAAGACCACCATAGATGATCAGTATCAAGAGAAGATTGCATCAGAGTCTCTTTACTGGCAAAATGTTCTGAAAAGGCTTATTGCCATTGTGAGAATGCTTGCTACCGAAAACCTAGCACTGTGTGTCACTTCAGATCAGCTATATGTGCCAAACTTACTTAAACTTCCTTAAAATTGTGGAGCTGATGGCTGAGTTTGATGCTGTACTCCAGGAGCATCTAAGAAGAGTCATCACCCAAGAAATGTACACCCACCACTATCTTGGAAAAACAATTCAAAATGAGATCATACTGTTACTGGCAACAAAAGTCAAACAGAAGATTGTGGCAGATCTGAAGTCAGCAAGATATTACTCTGTTATTCTGAACTGCACACCTGACATCAGCCATCTGGAACAAATGACTTTAATGGTGCATTTTGTAACAACAACAAAACCTAATGAAAATGTCCCTGCAATGGTGACTGTCAGCGAGCATTTTCTAGAATGTATTGACATTGATGATACTACAGGAGCTGATATGACAAACGTGCTTCTTAAAAAGCTGGAAGATACAGGAATTGCGATAGCTGACATGAGAGGTCAGGGCTACGATAATGGTGCCAACATGAGAGGAAAGAACAGAGGAATGTAGACACAGATCCGAGAGTTAAACCCTCGAGCTTTTTTTGTCCCATGCAGTTCTCATTCATTGAACTTGGTGGTCAGTGATGCAGCATCAGCTTCTAGTGAGACTGCTGGACTTTTTAATGTAATTCAGAGCATCTGTGTATTTTTCTCTGCATCAACTCATCAATGGCAAATTTTGAAGCGACATCTCTGACACTGAAACCACTGAGTGCCACACGATGGGAAAGTCGAGTGGAGGCAATAAAGCCTATCAAACACCAAATTGGGAAGATAGAGGATGCCATAGATGCCATAATTGAGGATAATGCTATGACAGGAACTGTTCGTGGGAGAACAATGGCAGAGGGAAATGGAATCACCAGAAACATACATAACTTCAGACTTCTGTGTGGCTTAGTGTTGTGGCATGACATACTGTTTGAAATAAATGTTGTAAGCAAGAGACTCCAAGGTGTTGACCTTGATATATCTGGAACAATGGAACAACTGGACAAAGCAAAGTCATACCTACAGTCTTACCGGTCAGATGAGGGATTTCAAAACATTCTGAAGAGTGCACAGAAGTTGGCAGAGGAACTTCACACTGAAGCTATTTTCCCAGCCATTCAAGAATACAAGAGTCACCGAAGAAGACGACATTTTGATTACAAGGCACAGGATAATCCCATAAGAGACCCCAAACAACAATTCAAAGTTGAATTCTTTAACCAGGCGCTAGATTGTGCAATACAGTCAGTTGAACGTTTCATGCAGCTCAAGGAACACAGTAGTATATTTGGGATGTTGTATGATATTCCAAAACTCCTCACTACACCTGAAGAAGACCTACACAACCAATGCAGGGCACTAGAAATAGTGCTGACACATGATGACATGCGCAATATTGATGCGCGTGATTTAGGTGATGAACTGAAAGCCCTTTCAAGATACATTTCAGCTTTTGTTGCTCTGCGCATACTTCTAACACTTCCTGTAACAGTTGCCAGTGGAGACTTCTCCAAGCTGAAGTTAATAAAAACACATCTACGCTCCACAATGACACAGGAGAGGCTGGTCGGCCTTGCAACCATCTCAATAGAGCATGAGCTGGCCCAGACCTCGGACCTTCAGGAAGCAGTTCAAATCTTTGCCTTTTCAAGAAGGCACGGAAATCACCACTTTGATTATTCAAACAGATAAAAATGCCAGTGTTTACTATGCAGACAAGAAAAGTTACATTTGCTGTTCAGGTGTTTGAAAGTTAAGTGTTACTTAAAAATTTTTAACAAGGCATTTTAAGTTGTTAATTCTCCTCTATTGGGGTAGGTAGCAGAGCAGTAACATGAGAGGAATAGAACAGGAAGAAGGCAGAACTGAAACCTTTCAAAGTTTTGGCCCAAGAGAGGGGGTTTGGGGGCGTCATTTGAGCTCCCCGCCTCACGTGCCAGAATGTTGTGGGCCAGCCCTGACAAATGCACACAGCCTTTGCACAGATTGCGCTTGCCTCCTACTGATTCCCATAACATAGGTTCTACATATGTCTAGGGGATGTGCATGATTTAGGAGCAGACTCTCCCAAAGGGAACAATATGAGGTGAAACCTCAAAGATTTCCTCTCCCACAGCTTTCTCCTTTTGGAGGGCAGGGTGGTGGTGACTGGGCCCAATAACTCATTAATACAGGCAGAATCCATAGTTTTATTTCCCCTCCCCCCCCCGCCCATTTTGCCTCATGCTGAGCCACGTGAGCCAGGCTTCAGGTGATTTATTCAGATTAAAGATTGAACTGGTGAAATTCAATATAAATCTCCTATTCTCTTGCCATTAACTGGCTGAGGAGCCTGAAAAACCTGACAATGATGACAGAATAATAAAATAGTTTTAATATCACTTTATAAGAAAGGGAATCTGTCAAACATTAATACTCCCAAAATTGCTAGTCTTTTAAAAGCAATTTTCCTTGCAAACAGAAATATTCCCTTAGCATTTTTAATCAGTGCAGCAGTTAGATGTGGGCATGCTTTTAGACTTAGCATATCACAGCAACTCGTTGTCATGATGCACCAGGTATACTGCATCTGACATTGGTCAATACTTGATGCAGCATAGGAAAGCAAAACATTTCACTGCCCAGCCTCCACAGAGCACTTGGCTGGTTGCATAGGGGAAGGTGTGTTTGCTTCTACAGCAGGCAATCGTCTTGTGCCCTGATACAAGAGAATTTACACCTAATGCAACTTTTTGATTTAGATCTTGCAAGAGCAAAAATTCAGAAAGCTATTTAACTTGCTAATATCCTGTGAATATATTCCCCAGATTTAATATATACTGCTGAAAATAAGTGTTTTCTTATCTGGCCTAAAACTAAAAGTCAGCAAACTGAATAAGTGCCTAATTCTTACTGTGCCATAGGTAAGATACATATACACCCCCTTCCCTGATCAGATTCCATCATATTGTGCATTACTTTGTAAAGTGTTCCCCTTCTTCCTCTATTTTTCTTCTCTCCATTGGGCTAAATAATTTCATTCTTTGAGACCCCTTTCAAATAAAATGCTTGCACAAATCCTTCATTTGAACATCCACACAGGAATTTCAGTACACACTTACTCATTCTGCATATGTGCCCATTTTGTGTGTACAAACTTTGGGATCTGTGTTCACAGTCTAGATGACCATATTTAAAAATTACAGGGGATATCCTCTTTCATCATGTGCAAGGCACCTCTGTCCCATTCCTCTGTTTTTGATTCCTCTTTTTAAAAGTCGTTTTAGTCTCAGCTGTAACGGATATGGCAATTTCCTGCAATATCCTTGAAAAACCTTATCAAATTAAGTTAAGTATCTTTGGAATCAATTGTATTAAATGCAAAAGTTATGTATTATTGTGACCCTGGATGATTAAAGGACTAGACTGAACAATGTGCAGACAACAATGGTCTTTTGGGACAATATGTGTAAAGTGGATTTCTTGGGAAATATATAAGGGCAGTGAATGCAAATTCCCCACCCCAGATTAAGCAGAAGCCCAACCTTTTAAAGGTACGACCTGAGGAGTGGGCCTTTGACTGATGATCACCTGTTACATGAGGCCAAGATCAAAGGCCCAAGCTGTATAAAAGAAAGACTGAACTATTCATGGTTATTCTGGTTCTGAGCTGAGTGTGTTGTAACCATAGAAAAACCCCTTTGTGGGGTTTGAAGAACTGACTCCTAATCAGAGCCCTTCTTTGAGTTGGAGGGTGATCTTTGGTAAGTTTATTGTCATGCGTATAGGCCCTTTTATTGTTTTTAATATATTTACTCCATCATGCTTTCACCTTAAGAATAAATGTGCTTGCTTATAAAGAACAGTGTGGTAACTCGTCATTGCTGACAACGACATTGTATGTAGCGTTCAGAGAAAACAAAATGCAGATGCTGGCCTCTTTAGGCAGTCTGGCTTTCTGGGAATATCACAGTATAAGCAGGGAACTATGCAGCCAGAAAAAACACACAGTCAAGAGAGACACATCTCTAACCAAGAGAGGTGATTGCTGAGGAGCCTAGAATGAGCACCCTTGGTCCTTTTGAGGGAGTTCTCATGCCCCTTTCATGAAGCTCTGCAAAAGTACACCAATATGGACAAATACAATCACTTAATCATAAATTCTTACTGGTAGCAATTACAATTGTCACTTGTCATTTGATGATGAATAGGTTGTAGCATCTGACAGATGGCACCTTTTAAGGCTAGATTGCATCATTCAACATCTAAAGGGTGCCAACAGAATTGCTCAAAAGTGTTTCATCCAGGCCAACCCTGTTGCTATTAGCAATGAATCCCCTTCAGTAGCAGCAGTGAAGCAACTTTGAGGGGAGACAAGCAGCAGTGACAGCTTCTCCTCTATGTTTTTTTTTTTAAAAAAAAGGGGGGGGGCAAGGGGCAGAATAGTTTGAAACATCAGTGCCAAGCTTTTTAAGATCCAGTGGTACCAACAGTAAAAAGACTATTTTATCTTTATCTCTCTCTCTCTCTCTCTCTCTCTCTCTCTCTAAAAATAGATAAAGAAAAGTAATGGGTGTAGGACTTTCTGATAGCTGTGTTTTATATTTAGTATCCAACAAAACTTCAAGCCACAAAGGTATCTTTTTGAATTGCTGTTCTGATTGACGACATACCTGCCTAGAGCACAGCTACTAAACTAATTGATTCTCCTCCCCCTCGACAGCTAAATAGACCCAAAGAAAATAACATGCCTTGTTCCTATTTGCATGGATCATGTGAAAATGATTTTAAATTATGACATAAAAATTAATTGTCACTACTTTAATGAACAATATATATTATTTTGGAACTATCACGCTGTTTAATTTAGCAGCTCTGATAAAGAATATTCTGGATGTGGCTTCACATCTGGAAACATGGAACTGTGCTAATGATTGTTTTTAATAGAAAAGTTTGAAGACCAGACTTAATTCTTGCTGCCAAAAACATTTAAATCAGTGAAATAACATTTGGAATAGGTCTGGAATATTAACTCTGCTACACAAGTAATCTAACTTCTAAAAACTGGATGGTATGTGATGTTTGTTTGAAATTTTCCTGGTGTGTATAATAGCTCAATCATCTCTTGTGAAACATCTGTCAAATAGAAATTCCCTGGAATGAGAGATAAAGTCATGGAGGACTCACTAATTAGTTAAATATATCAGAGTCACAAATAGCAGAACTTGAGGCACTGTAAAATTCTCAGAATTTTTGGTAAACCTATTGGGAATAGGGTCAGAGCATGAAATCACAACTCTGTTTAAAAGTCTTTGTGCATATAATCCCTGTGATGAGATACAGAAGCTGTATTTGATTTCTAGGAAGCAGAGTTAATGCTTGGCTCTGATCTGACACAGGTGTTGTAAAGTGGAATTATAAGGCAGGATTGGGGCCTAGATGCCTAATAAGGTACTCTAAGGAAGCCCAGGAGAATTTATGCAAACTTGGTAGTCAGAGGAGAGAGAGAGAGAGAGAGGCCTTTGGAGAAGGCATGGTATCCAGTGCCCAGATGCTAGCAGCCAGAGGTATGACTCCAGGTAGGTTTTTTCTGTTTGTGAATACTATATGTTTGAGGAGGAACAATTTCTTTCAACTTGGACACAAGGCTTGATGGGGGATCTCACTTTCACAAGTTAACTTTCTCTACCAATTTGCAATCCAATTTAGAACATACCAAAGAAAAAAGGATGGAGGGGAACATATTGTACACAGAATTCATTTCTTTTCAATACAGAGAATATAATTCCCCACCACCACACACATTTTTCTCTGAATATCTGGTGAAAAAACTCTTCTCTTCTTTTTTGTATGGTTGCCAAAACATACAAAACCTGGCAAGATACTAAATATTGGTCAGTCTTTTAAACCATATCCTTCCTGGGGCTATTTTCTTTTCTGGAGTTGACCCTCTGTACAAAGTATCCCCTATAGAATTTTATGTATTTTTAAATATGAATATTATTGCTCCTTTAGAAACCACAAAAGGTGAAGCAATAGATAGGATAGCCAAGTACCAAGTCAGTTTCTTTCTTTTGTTCAGTTGAGCTCTGTTGTGTGCTGTCTAACAAACCTGATTTGTGCTCCCTGAAAATGGCATTTGAACAGAAGAAATCCATTGTACTATGTATCTTGTTATCAGAACAGAATGGATAAAGGTATCCATATAAACTGCTGTTATGGAAAGAAGGATCTTTAGCACTTTGTTTTTAAGGACAAAAACATAAAAATAGGGTAGCCATTTTGTAGACTTTTTTTATTTATTTTTTTAGCAAAATGTAACAAGCTAAGTAAGAGAAACAGCGGACACCATAGGAAATGTATCTCACAACATTAAATTAATACACAACTAGTGAAAATCTATAGTTCAGTGGTTGTCAAACTTTTGTAAAGATGACCCCTTTCAATAACAAGCATCTGAGTGTGACACCCCCACCCCCTTAATATAGTTTAATTTATAACACTATTATAAATGCTGGCGGTAAAGCAGGGTTTGGGGTAGAGGCTGATAGATCTTGATTTCTCTTTCCCGCCCCCACCCCCACCCCATGTAATAACCTCGTGACCCTCTCAGGGGTCCTGACCCCCAGTTGGAGAATGACTGCTATAGTTAAAATAGAAACAACCTTCTTCATTCTCAATGTAGTAAGATTTAAACATTGTAATCTATAAGGTCATTCATGTTGAGTATATACAAGGAAAAATTGCTCTTTTCCCCTCCCCCCCATGAACATTAAACAGTATTTAAAAATAAATAAATAAATAAATACTTTTTGTCCACAGCTGTTTCTACTTGAAATCAGTATCTCCAGCCTCCACTCTATTAAACTCTAATAAAATAACTGGCTCTGGAAACCACTACTTGGTGCTCCAAAACTATGTCAACTACAATAACATGATGTATTCCAATGGGCTAGCAGATGCAGAAAACAATGAGCGGGGGAAAAATGAAAAGGTAGGACATAAATGGGGATGGGAAATGCTGAAAAGGGGAAAGGAAGGATTTATAATGCCACTCTCCTAAGACCTTAATATTAATAATACCCAAACTCCAGCACTCTACCCATAGCTTTTAGAGCACTTAAAATAGCATCACTACTTGGTAGATGAGCAAGCTGAGACACAGCTAAGTGAAGTGACTTGCCCCAAGTTCACTTAACAGATCAGTGGCAGAACTAGGACTAGAACTCAACTCTTCTCAGTCCCAGTCTAGTGCCTTACCTGATGGGCCACGCTGCCTTGCTCTTAAGGAAAATTGATAACCAGTTGAGAAGTAAAGTCCTGTCATGGTTCTACAACTGTTAGAAGATGGGGAATACTGTGTGTGTGTGTGTGTGTGTGTTTTATTTATATATATATATATATATATATATATGAGCCAATTCTCATTGAGAAAAGAGGTTGATGTACTAATTCCCAGGGCAGACTTATAATGACTTCTAAATATAGTAACAATCTGGAAGAGGAATAAATAGTGAGTTGGCTGAGGACATACAACTCTTATTTAAGGAAGACAAGACTAGGGAGACCAATGTGAGGAACTCCAGAAAGACCTTTCCAAATTGCCTAATTGGGCATAGTAAGCACAAGTCAGGACTAACTTAGGTAACCTATATACAGCAAGTTAATTGCTGTAACCACTGGGTGGAGGGTAGAAGTGGAAATCTGGATGCTATTGTGGACAGTTCTATTTAGTCATTTTACTCACTGCAGCAGTGGTCAAACCAGACTGTCTCCTTTCATCTGATGGGACTTTAATGCCAATCACCTGCTGTCATCATCCTAAATCTTCCCCAAATGCTGTTAGTAGGGAACATCAATTTATCTTCTAAAGGAGCTAGATAAACCATACAACTGTGGTTTTTGAAACAGCTTCACTTTACTCTGAACAATCAGGTTTCTCTTTACACCACTTTCATTTAATTTTCCACTTGAGAACTGCTGTTTCATGAGTCAATAAAGTCAATGTAAATCAATAAAGTATATAGTATGTGTAATGTACTGTGATCCTAATTAATCCCTGGTGTAACTCTAGTGAAGTCAGTAGTTACACAAGGGATGAATCTGGCCCTGTGTGTTCAGAGCTTAAATGGAGAAGAATATGGTCTGTCTTACCCTCCTATATAGGGGTGTGTGTATAAAATATATATAAATAATTAGTATGTAGTAGGAGAGGACCAAAGGGAAGACAATTTCCCACTGTTAAATGTGTAGAGATGAGCTAAGGAGTCTGTTTGGATCTGGATTAGGTTTAAGGTTCGAGTTCGGGTACCTTATTCAAAAAAGCCAGTGCATAGATTCAAATATGTCAGTAACACAATTTTATGAGCAGCTCTTCAGAGACATCAGCCCAATTAATTGAAAGCTTGCAAGGTCAGTTAAGTTGCATTTTAGTTGGATCTGGAAAATTAGGCTCCTTCCAGTTTTGACTTCAATCTGCAACCAACTCTAATTCCGGAACCCAATAGGTACTCAAATGTGAAACAAACAACACATGCCTAATCCCAAAATGTGAGGTTCCTGTGAAGGCCCATCTGGTCTAAAATCTAAGCCTCATAAAACCTGAATTTTATAACCCTTTCAACAAAACATTTGCATTAACCACAATAACTACTAGTGTGCTATGCAATTAGTACAGCTCCTTGGATTAAAATAAATAAAGGGGGAGACATTTTGCAGCCAATTCTGTTTTCTCTGTACAATTTAGGCAAGGCAAAGGGAACAGAAACTAGACAGTTCCCCAGCAAGAGATTCCCTCACTGTAAGGCAAGCCACAGTAGGCATATATAGCTAGGGCCTTCCTCGCCCTCTTACCCCAATTTGCAGCCCCAGAATTGGAATGTGTTATGGGTGGAGAAGTGTGCTGTGCTCCTGCAAGCTGCGGCTGGTGGATAGTTTTGGGGGACTGTTGCCAGCTGGCAAAGCCTAGCTGGCTCAGAACTGGTCAGAGAATCAGGTAACTATAACCATCTCCCTTTCAGGTCCTCCCTCTCCCGTGCTGAATGGAAACAGCCCAGGAGAGAATGTGGGCCAACAATTCATAGAACTTAAAATACACACCTATGGTCCTTTATTACAGTTGTTAAAAACTTCAATTCATGAAAGGTAAGAAAACAGTCTTCTCATTTGAGTAAGTGTCATGCTGCTGAAATAAACCAGGTTACCAACATTGAGAAATTAAGTATTTTTAATTTGCAGAACAAATACAGTGCAAACTTCCCCACCAATGTACCCCTAAACCACTTGGATTGAAAGAGCTCAGGAAAATACACTTCTATAATAATAATACCTAGCTCTTTTTCATCGGGAGATCTCCAGGTGCTTTACAAAGGAGATCAGTATGATTATTAGTTTTTTATATTTATCATAGTATATTGGCATCCCAGATGTGGACCAAGACCCCACTGTGCTAGGCTCTAAACAAATACAGAACAAGAAGACGGTATCTGCCCCAAACAGCTTACTATCTAAGTATAAGACAAGTGGAACCAATGAGACAATATTTTTGTTTTAGGAAAGGCTGTATCTTAGAGATGTTATGCAGAAAGAATCTGCAAGACTTAGATCTTGGTTGGATGTGACCATGTGAGGACCTGGAGAGAGGTCCAAATTGAAGATTATGGTTAAGGTTATGGGTCTTATAGGGACATGTAGAATGGTAGTGTTGTCCACGAGGATTGAGAAAGGAGGTAGTGAGGATGGTTTTGTGGGGTTTAGATTAAGAGTTCTATTTTAGCCATGTTGAGCTTGAGTTGATGGCCAGACGGCCACAAGAAGATGCTAGAGAGACAAATTGAGGGTAGGTCTATATGCAGTGCTCCAAAAGGGAGGGTTCAGCACAAAACCCATTCTGCTTTAGCAAGGGCACACTCAGTAGAATTAAAATGCAACCCATTTAAAACTGATAAAAGGAAATATTTTATACAATGCATAATCTGTGGAACTCACTGAAACATAGTATGGGGCCAAAGGCTTAATGGGTCTCAAATAGATTTATTTATTTATTTTAAATGGAAAATAACATTTACCATTGCATTAGGGATTATGCAAACTGATGAGGGATATACACCCATGTGCATGTACTCTTGTGCTTTAGGGCATAAGTCAAGCATTAACTAACTGAAGGTGGGGGGAAAAAAGCTTCTTCTGTAGGCAGGTACTGTGTAATTTTAAAATCACATCTTGTGCTGGCCATTGGCAGAAACAGGATACTGAACTAAATTGCCCCAGTATAGAAATTTCTCTGATCATAAATATTATAAAAATGCTGTCACTTTAACAAGATGGTGAATCTAAGCATTCTGTGGGTCCTGTATACCAATAGACAACATTTAATAAAGGGCCATCATTTTCCTCCCAAGAGCTCAAACTATACTGAGGACATGTGCACTATTTTAGCTTTTAAAAAGGATTTGAATATTTAAATATTTGTATTACTATAGTTGCGTTTTGGCTCAGAATATGCACAATTTTTAAATGGGATTGTTGAAACTAAGAGCACACTGGTAGGCTATTGAACTGTATAGACAAAACTGTGCATAAGATCTTGTGCAGTACTATTTAAAGCAGGGCTGGCTCAAGTTCTGCTACCATTAAGCAAACTAGCAAATGCTCACCCATAGCAGCCCACAGTCATCCACACAAACAGTTATTGCTGTAACATCAATACCCCTAATATTTGGTGGTCTAGTGATTGCCCATGTGGTAAAGCTGGGCCACAATTTATCATTAGCCAGTGAAATTATGAGGTGGTAATTTTTTTGCCTTCTTTGGTCTCTTGTCAGGTTGTTGCACTTACCCTAACAAGCATGGCAAGCTCCTGAGTAAACAATGACATTTTATGTTTTTTGGTTCCACATTTCTACAAAGAACCCCACTAAAATCACACGCAATCCTGACTGTAAAATCCGAGGAATCCAGTGAGTATTTGTTGATAGGCCAGTGCATAAAAAGAGGGTGATTGGGAGGGGGGGGGGAGGAATGCTGCCAATATATGTGATAGAGAATTAAGTGGGGTGCTGGGTAACAGCAGCAGGAAATCCAGATGCTGATCTAATTTATATAGAGCTTGATTTTCAGAAGCTGACTAGATAAAGCAAAACTCTGATGGCTCAGACACATCTGGGGTAGATGTGACACTTGAGAAGTGTAAAGAGTTCCAATTACTATATTGAAATGTTGTTTGCAGTGTTGTAGCCATGTTGGTTCCAGGACATGAGAGACAAGGTAGGTTTAGTCCACTTTTATTGGACCAACTTCTGTTTGTAAAGGTTGAAAGCTTGTCCCTTCTACTAAGTTATTCCTCAGGTCGGGAGAAGGTAACCAAAGTGTCTAAGCTATATATAAGAAGGGACAGATTGTTAACCGTAAGAGATTCATGCATGCTGTAGGAGACCACTTAAAACAGTGATCACCAAATGGTCGATCGCGATCTCCGGTGGTGCAGTGTGGCTGGCGCTAATGCAGACGCCCTACCTACCCCAGCCTCACATGGCTCCTGGAAGTGGCCAGCGTGGCCCCAGGGCCAGGAGTCTCCCTCTGTATACTGTTCTTGCCTGCAAGCATCCCCTCCTACAGCTCCCATTGGCCGGGAGAGCTGTGGGGGCGGTACTTGCAGAGAGGGGAGTGCGCAGAGCCACGTGCCTCCTGTCACTCCGCAGGGGCATGTTGGCCCTTTCCGGGAGCAGTGTGGGGCCAGGATAGGCAGGGAGCCTGCCTTAGCTTCACTGCACCCGCTGCCCACTGGGAGCTGCCGGAGGTAAGTGCTGCCCAGCGGGATGCTGCACCCCATCCCTGAACCCCCTTCCAGAGCCAGCACCCCAAACCACCTTCTGCACCCCAACCCTGAGCCCCCTCCTGGAGTCAGCACCCCATGCCCCCTTCTGCACCCTGAACCTCTTCCTGCACCCCAAGCCCCAACCCTGACCTCCCCCCTCCCAGAGCCTGTACCTCCTCCTGCACTCCAACACTGCTCCAGCCCAGAGTCCCCTTCTGCACCCTAACTCCATCCTAGAGCTTGCACCCCTCACCCCCTCCTTCACCTGAACCCACTGTCCCAGGCTCAGTGCAGATCCCCCTCCCACACAGCAAACCCCTTGGTCAGAGTCCAGAGCCCACATCCTCTCCCGAACCCCTGTCCCAGCCTGGTGAAAATGAGTGAGGGTGGGGGAGAGAGCAGGGCGGAGCTTTGGGGAATGGGGGGTAGATCCTGGGTTGCCCCTAGATTCAAAAAGTGATCTTGGGTGTAAAAAGGTTGGAGACCATGGACTTAAAATGAAGTGGGCAGTTAAGGGTTAGCAGGCAGTAGGGTGTGTTACACATAGTGATGAACCATAAAACTGTTGGACACTATGAACTTACTGAGGCAACATTAAAGTTATGAATGATCAGCTATGGAGTGATTGCTTTGTGAAATGTGCTCATCTCTGGGTGATAGAATGTCTTCGTCATTTATCAGTTTTCTGTGTGAGTTCATTTGAGACCGGCATGATTGTCTCCCACATAGTTGTTGTGGCATTTGATGCATTGGATGAGGTACACCACATGTTGTGAGAGGAATGTAGGACCGAGGGATCTTGAAAGGTATGTGGGGGGAGGGGTGTATTTACTGGTTTTTCATCTGTTCTGACAGGGTCTGGTCTGTGGGATGATGATGAGCTTGGTGAAGTTGGGGGGAGGGGTTGTTTGAAGGTCAGAAGAGGGGGCTTGCGAGAAATTTTTGAATGTGCCAGACAAGCACAGATTTTTGGGACCATACATGTTAAATGGATTTTCTGGGGAGTGGGTAATTCCACAGTTGTGAAGTTTGAAGGACTGATAGTACCAGAGCCTTATGCTGTAGTAGCAGTGACCTCTGGTAAAGTTTTCATTGTTTTCACTATAATGCTTTTACTTAAGGAAACACATTTATTCTTGGAAAGAGTTGTGTGGTAACTTGGAACTGCAGTGCTGGCAATACACTATCCATAGCCTTTGCAGAGAAAGCGAAGTACAGGCACTGGCCTTTCAGGCAAACTAACTTGCTGAAGATAGTGCAGGGAGTTGTGCAGCCTTAAAACCCCGGTCAGAAGGGAGTGAGATGGGTCTCTACCCAGGCTTGGTGACAGCTAGGAGCCAGAAACCTTTCAGCAGGTGCCCTTTGAGGGACCATGGAGGGGGAAATACAGATGCAGTTACCCTGAAACTCTGATAACATAAAAAGATATTCCTGAATGTTCAGTGATGGGTTGTAAACTTCCCTAATCTTGCAACTGTTCTATGTCAATCAATGGGGATGTACACTGACATTAGTGGGGTTCTGAATGAGTGTAAGGGTACACCCACATAAAGCATTTCTCAGGGTCTTAGCTTTCCTGATTAGTCACAATGTGCAGGTACTGAAATTGGATTTAGATTCTAGAGGACCAGACTGAGTTTTTACTTTCGGAGTTAGCAGTCCATGTTGAAAACCATGTTTCTGATGTAGGGTGAAGAAAGGATGTTGAGGCTTCTTTAAACCTTTTTTCTTTCTTTACCAAAAAAAGGCAGTGGACCCCACCTTAAGGAACAATCCAAGTGCCAATGAACAGCAGCAGCAAGAGGAAAACCTGTCAGAGATGGCACAAAACATGGAACAAAGATTATAGATAATAACGATTTGTTAAAGAGGCAACTTATTCCATACCCACAGAGAGGCAACTGATGAGGAGAGGTATAGCTAGATCAGTCCTGGCTCTGGATTTTTCTGGACATTGAGTAGCTGGTGTTCAGTATAAATGACCTTATGAAAAAAGATGATATTTTAAGGGGAGGAAAGAGGTGAGGATAAGGTAGTTTGGAGAAATCTTTATCCTAAATTAGTCATCAGGACCACAGATGACCGGTCAAAGGGGGTACTGAAACTGATAACTGATTAAGGTATGGCTGATTGTCTGGAGCAAAGTGGGATAATATAGAAACCCCTTCAAGTAAGATATGTGCAGGATACTGTGCTAGTGATTGGGCTATGCAGCTCTCAGATGTGAGTAATGGTGTGCCTTCCGTGTTGGTTGGTGGTACTATTAAGATGGGCAATATATGTGACACTGGTATTTCAAAGCCTAATTTGTCCTGCCAACATTTTTAGCAGTAGTAAAGAGGAAGAGAAACCAACTCTCCAGAGATACTCAACACCTTGCAGGCTCACATTAATGGCCCACTTCTTCAAACACTTATGCGCCTGTATAGTTTCTTTCAAGTCAATGGGATTACTGATGTACGCAGCTACTTACATGCACATTTGCAGTGTCAGGGCCTAAGAGAACAAGCACAACTTAAAAAGTAAGGATCATGCACCATGAGCTGTATTCTGTTAGTTTATTTAGCAATTGTAGTTCAATGTTCCTTTTTTTATAATATAGAAGTAAATATTTTGAAGTGTAGTTTTTTTTTTTTAAAAACTAATGAGGTTGATACAATGGTCTGCTAATAAACACCCACATAATTTGCTTACATAAATAAATAGTGGTTTCTGCCCAACAAAGACTTATTAGAGAAAGTCAAATGATTGAGCTTCTACTTCACTTCCACTTTGGGATCCTGTACCCTAGCACAGTGCTGGAATATTTGTGCTGCAAGCTCTGTAGAGGAATGTCCTGTAATCGAAAGCAAAACACAATCCCTCATTTCAATTTTGTTTTCCAAAATTCTGAGTACTACTTACTCTTTTTTTTTTTTTTTTTTTAAACACCAAGAACACAAATTTTTGGATCTGTTCTGTACTACTGTTCAAAATCTTTTACTTGACTGAAGCTGGGTACACCTCTACCCCGATATAACGTGACCTGATATAACACAAATTCAGATATAACACGGTAAAGCAGTGCTTGGGGGGAGGAGGGGGCAGGGCTGTGCATTCCGGAGGATCAAAGCAAGTTCAATATAACGTGGTTTCACCTATAATGCCGTAAGATTTTTTTTTTTTTTTTTTTTTTTTTTTTTTGGCTCCCGAGGACAGCGTTATATCGAGGTAGAGGTGTACCACCCTGAATAATTATGCATTAATATCTTAAGCCTTGATCTCACAATCGCCTCTGTGTGCGCAGACCCTACATCCACAGGGAACCCTGCTGATATTACTGGAGCTGTGGACAGGTGCAGAGGTCTGCCTGTGTGAACCCCATGCAGGCTCAAGGCCCAGGTTGTTGCTGTAAAGCTCCTTGGAGAGGCTGCCTTTTGACAAAACACAAGTGGGGGGGGGGGGGGGGGAATATTCCTCTACCCTAAGTCATAAAGAAATCTTGGGCTTCCTCGTTTCTTTTTCTTTTTCTTTTTTTTTTTTTTTTTTTTAAACAGTCCCTACATGTGTTTGCCTACATACAGCATATGTGTCTGTGCATGACTTTTTTTTTTTTTTTTTAAATAGTCTGTTCAGGTTTTTTCATCTAGAATCTTATAGGTAAACTGTTAATGCTTATTGTTATTAGATAGAGGAAAATATTTTGGATTAATGTCATCCTACTGAAGAGGGAACACACAAAGGCCTATATCAGTGCATCATGGTAGGCCTCACATAAATTTTTGGACAGTGATATAAGGTGTTAAGAGCCTACTACAAAGTATTAAGAACAGGAATTGGTTCTGGAAAATTAGAGGCCTCCAGTAAAGCCATTTGTTTGGACCTCCCAGCTGCAGGGTGCAAGAGTTAGTGTGTCACTTTCTCAATCACTTGCCCTACGCTTCTTGTCATGCCAGCTTTAATTTAAAAAAAAAGGCACAGTAGGTGATTGTCCAGAGCTAATGTGGGTGTTTGTGGAAGTTTAGTGTTAAGGAAACCTCTGGCATGACCCATCCAGGGCTGTGATTAAAAAGGAAGAGATCCTGATTCTTTAGGAGGTTAAAGTCAGTCTAGCATTTATTCTGTAGCTTCTAGGGATCCTGTATGACCTAGGAATCTACCTATGGCTGCATCTGTGGCAGTATTATTTGAACTAGTGTATAAGCACACTCCCATTGACTTCAACCAGCTGCATGTGACTTCCTGCCCTTCCTATGACTGGTTTAAATGATGCATAGTGCCTGAGGTGGGCACTCAGTGCAGGGGTAAATTTTACTCAATACAAATTAAAAGCCTCATCCCCACCAAAACACTGAACTGCAAGCTATAATTGTCTTATGGCTTGTCTACACTACAAAATTAGGTTGATTTTAATTTAGGTCGACCTACAGCCACCGCAGTAATTCAATTGGCTGTTGGTGTTCATGCTACCCTCAGGCTGGCCCGAGCTGCCCCAGGCCAAGGGCCAGGAGCAACTTAGGTCAGCCCTCAGGCGTGCCGGTGGCCAGGGGTGACTCAGCCAGTTGGCAGCCTGGGGGCGGGGGGGAGTCAGGCTCGTGCTGGCTGGCAGCCAGGGGTGGCTCGGGCAAGCCCATGGCTGAGGGGTCGGGGTGGTTTGGCCAGGGCTTCTCTGGCTGCAGGGGGAGGGGTGGCCCTCAGGGCTCTGGCGGGCAAGTGGGGAAGGGGGCCAGGTAGGTGGGCTATCCTTCCATGGGGGCTCACCCACCGCCCATGATGTACACTATGGACAGACTCTCCTATAACCATCCTTATATTTATTCAAACCTGTCACTTTATTTCTGCCACCACCCTCTGAAAAGTGAGGGGGGGAAAAAACAATAGTTTGAGAGAATAGCTATATTTCGAAGTGTGTCCTGGAAGCTGAACAATCACGGTTCTGGGCAAAAACCTGTGCCTAGATTGCCCCTGGCGTACAGTCTGGGACTGGCATGGGCCCTCTGTGCACCTAGGCTCTTTTCCCCCCTGCTTGCCGGGAGCAGCTGGTGTTTGTTTGTTTGTTTGTTTGTTTTATTTTTTTAAAGGGCAACAAGACAAAAACTGGGCAACAAGCGACTCACAAGCCAATTAAGCGAAAAACAAGCCCAATTTCTGCGGTTTGGGTTTGTTTTTTTGCAGGTTTGGCATGTCCGATAATGACGGTTACTATTGACAAGACTGTTCTCTAAAATAATGTGCAAAAATATCAGTTAAGAGGATGAAAGAACTGTGATTTATAATCTAAGGAAAATCTTTCATCTGCCTTGTAGCTGCATTGTGAAATGTGCATGTGCTCTCAATCACAGCAGTAGCAAAAGTCCTTCCCTGGCAAAGCATCCAACTGTGCTATCATAGCTTCAACCATGTTCAAGAACAATTGATAAACACAGTATAAACCATGCAAGTCAGAATCAGCCTCCTAAATCATCGTCAACCATGTCAGTTGCATGATGCCATACGATGGACTGAACAGCTCTACCAGCTGAATCCATCTACTGTACCCTAGAATTGGATGCAGGGGACTAGACCTCTTCAGCCCCCATGGCAACGGTCCTTCATGCAGCTGTTTTCAGGCTCAGATCACAATGTATAACCGTGTAGTGCAGGGGTCGGCAACTTTTTAGAGGTGGTGTGCCAAGTCGTCATTTATTCACTCTAATTTAAGATTTCGCGTGCCAGTAATACATTTTAACGTTTTTAGAAGGTCTCTTTCTGTAAGTCTATAATATAACTAAACTATTGTTGTAAATAAGGTTTTTAAAATGTTTAGAAAACTTCATTTAAAATTAAATTAAAATGCAGAGCCTCCCGTCCAGTGCCACTAAAAATCAGCTCGTGTGCCGCCTTCGGCACCAGTGCCATAGATTGCCTACCCCTGGTGTAGTGGGTGGCAACAGTATGTAAGTGTGTTTTCAACCTGGTCAGAGAGGATGAGTATAGTAGTAGGTAAAACGTCCCCTCCCCTTGCTCGCTGTGAGCAGGGCAGCCCGATGTAAGGCACTGGGACTGCTCCTTCACCCTCCTGAAGCAGGAGCCTGCTTGATGGGAGAAACATAGGAACACACAGCAAAGAAGAGAGGCAGGCAGGCAGCCCCCATTGAATGGTTGCGCCACTTGCGCAACCGCCCCCCTTTCACCCAGTCAGCTACGCAAGCCCGTCGGCGTAAATGCCTTCGCGCATACCGGTGCTGCACTGCGGAGGTGCTGCTATTCAACCAAGCTTCCCTTGCTCGCTCCTCCCCATCTTTGCTCTGTCCCCGCCCCCTTCCTCTGCTCTGATTGGCGGGGGTGGGCGGGGTCTCCGGCGGCGATTGGCTGTTGGTGTGCTGAGGCGAGGTAGGTTGCGCGCAGGGTAATAAAGTTAGTGGGGCTGGCTCAGTGCGCGTTAGAAGCGGCTGCGAGTTGGATCTCTATGGAGGTGGTCGAAGGAAGCTTTTGGCTGCTCCTGCTTGGGTGATTCGGAGGCTCGTCCTGCGTCGTACGCTCCCCCCCCTCCCTACCCCGGTCCCCGGCTCCCTCTTTCCCCCTCCCTTCTCTCGCCTCTCCCCCCGCCCTTGGTAGCCGCCGGGATCCCGTGAAGCTGACGAGGCCACAGGGAAGGTGAGGAAGCCGGTGCCGGCGGACAGCGCTGGGGGGGGTACTGTTGTCTAAAATGGCCGCCACTAAAATGGCCGCCATCTTCTTTTCGCCTCCCCCTCTTTCTTCACTACAAAATGGCGGCCCCGGCCGCCGGGACCGGCTTCTCCCCGGCCGGTGGGCGAAGGGCAGAGACCGCAGCCCGTCCGGCTAGGATGAGAGTCCGTGGGGAGGGACTGGCCGCGGGCCGGGCGTGGGGAGGCGCGGCGGAGGGAGCTGGTTACTGGGAGCCCTTGGAAGGGCGCCTCAGCCCGCTCGCAGCGGGGTAAAGGGGAAGCGGAGAACCAAGTCCTCCGGGGAAGGCAGCGTGGCTCCCGGGTAACCCTGGAGAAGCTGCCTGTCCTCGCGCACATCGGGGTGGAGGGTGAGGGGTCCTGATCTGCCCCGGGGAGGGGCGAGTCCCTGAGCCCGACCTGCCCAAGAGGGGGACGCGCCTTCGGGACCCTGATCGCCCCCATAGGGTCCCCTCCCGGGGGGCGGGCGGATGAGCCTCTCGATCCGGAGGAACTCCCCCCCCCCCCCTTTTTTTTTTTCTCCCCCGGGTGCCTCCCTGCGCCAGCGAAGGGGGAAGCGCTTTGTCTGGGCGCGAGGCCCTCGCGGGCTGCGCGTAACGGGGGGGGCGGCCCGTCGCCTTGCAGAGGGCGGGCTGGGGGCTTCCTGCTTCCCTCGCCGAGAACAAAGAGCCGGCCCGGCCTGCTGAGCCTAGGAACGGGCGGCGCCGGGGGGAGGGGGCGCTCGGGGCTCCGTGCGCCGGGGGGGGGAGTGCCTGTGTCCTGCAGGGGCGCCGCTGCTGCCGCCTGCGTTTCCCGCAGCCCTTTTGTTTGGCTGCAGCCACCTCTTATTCTTTCCCTTGCCCCCAGCCTGAGCAGGCTGCTGGGGGAAAGAGCTGCCGGGGCAGGATGAGAAGGTGTATTGCTCAAGCGGAAAGTATCTCTAAAGAGTAGGTGTTAGCGCTTACCTGCCAAACACGCATAGGAGGGAGGGGAACTTCCTCAGGAGGAAACACCTTTCATGGTCTCACCCTCTGGTGACGAGAACTCTGGGCTCCATCATGCTTTATCTCATCACTTAATTTTTTAAAATTGTTGAGCCAGTAGAAAAGGTTATGGAAGCAAAATTTTGTAACAAAGAACTGTTCAGATGCTCCATCTTTTGTCTTCAGAGCAGACTACCTCCATGATGAGTACTGCTCTGATTTTTCTTTTAAAGGCCACCCACGTTTCCGGGCATGATCAAACTACCTCCATCTTTGAATCTTAACCATTTGTAGGGATGAGGCAAATGGGGCTTAAAGCGGTTCTGTAGTTAAATGACTATCTTTTATATGGATTAGATATTCACCTAATCTTAAATAGGCCTGGATTAAACACTTTATGATCTGGCACATCTGTTCACACTACAGTTTTTAGGATGCATTCCTGTTAGATTTGACATTATTGCGTGGCTGTTCCTGCCAAACTTCATAGTAATACAAATAAATCTTAATTTTAAAACTAGACAAACTCTTAAGCGAATATGACATCAGACTGTAGAATTTTTTGTTAAAGTAACCTGTAAGAAAAGGGTGCGTCTCAGACAAGAATTTAGACACTTTTTTTTTGGCCCCAAGAGAGACGATTATGGTCACATAATCGAGCTTTCTGAGGGTGTCCCTACATTGCTTTATGTTGCTGATGTCATCAAGTGTTGCACATAAGTGAAGGAATAAACTGACTTTCAATGTGTATTTAAGCTCTGGGGGACTCCTTTTTAATAAAAGCACATAGTTAAACTCAAATAATGTGGTTTGTGTTGATAGATGTCATCCTGCTGAAGAAAAGAACTGTTATAAGCACAAGCGAATAATTGTAATGTGAACTCTGATTTGTCGTTCTAGGTTTTTTTCCCCCCACCCTGTCAATTTATTATTCTTTTGAAGATTCTTCGTTGTCAAGCCGCCAAAGTGGAGAGTGCGATTGCAGAAGGGGGTGCTTCTCGTTTCAGGTAGGATGTTTGTTTTTCCCCTCAATGACAGACTATTGTAAAATAACTCAAAGCAAAATGACCTGCAATATATATGTTCAACTCTCTATGAGAATTTTAAGTTAGTTTTATATGCTAAGTGACAGATTAATTGTATTGCTTTTAACTTCTGTTTGTGAAGGATGTATAGCTAAACTTTCAAATAAAATATACAAAAAAATTGTGTAGCTAGGCCTGAGCTAGAGAGAGTACTTTTGAAAAGCCTTGAATAAGGGTATTTTCTTCTCTGAAACAGTGCTTCTTCAGGCGGAGGAGGTAGTAGGGGTGCACCTCAGCACTATCCCAAGACTGCCAGCAACAGGTATGTCATATTGCCATGTTGGTGGTAAAAACATATATAGCTGTAAATAAGGAGTCTGCATGCATACATACATAACAGCAATTATTGATCTCAAACCTGTAGACTTCTCTAAGACACCATGAGATTGTACTTTTGTCAGCTTTTGTTAACTTCCTAACAGATAACATTGACAAATCTTATTCCAGCTTTGTATACTAGAGAGAGCCACCAGTCTAATTAAAAAGGAAAATGTCTAACTGTAGACAATTACTAACTTGTTAGTGCTAATATGATACGCAGATTTCATTTAACTGAAATGAAGTCAAGGGGGTGTGGAGAAGAGTTGGTGGGGACACTGGGGAACACCCAATCCCGCAAAAGAAGCATGTGGGTCTCCATAATGTCCCCATAGGCTATGGGAGCGCCTATTGCACAACCAGTTGCAGGTTCATAACCTAAATCTAAGGTGACATTCAAAACTTATGCTGCTTATGACAACATTTGAGCAAAAACTTCTTTTCTCAGTTTACTGCCTTATTTATATTTTTTCAATAAATATAGCGAGTTCCTGGGGAAAACCCCAGGGCAAAACGCTCAGAAATGGATTCCTTCACGAAGCACTAGACGAGATGACGACTCCGCAAATGACAAAGAACGACATGATGCAATCTTCAGGAAAGTAAGAGGGTAAGTTGGTCTATTATTTTTAAGGTTAATATCGATTGGCAAAGTGGAGTACTAAAAAATACCTTCCACCCCCACCCCCAATATTATTTTATCAACCTGTAGTATAAGTACTTTTATACCAGTAGTTTTCAACCTGTGGTCTTCAGACCGCCAGGGGTCTGCAGACTATACATCCAAGATTTCCAAAGGGGTCCACACCTCTGTTAAAAGTTTGTGTGTGTTTTTTGTGGGGGGTCCCACAAATGAAAGGTTGAAAACCGCTGTCTTGCATGGTTAAAATTGAAATACATGGTTCCTAATGGAAGGGTTAGAAGGAGGGGCAAATACATGTGCATAAACTTAAGAGAGTATTCCTGAAGCTGGTCAGAGATTCCTGAGTAGCTGTCCCCTGTAAGGGATTGGTGGAGCAGGAGCAGTAGAAAATCTGAATTGTCTGCCCTGCATCATGTAAAAAACTTGTAATGGGGAGGGTTTAAGATTGCTATATTCTGTTTGCTGCTGAGTGCATTTCTTGTGTGCCCTAAAAAGCTTCCTCTATTTGACAAACACACAAAGTAAATTGCTCTTGTCTAAAGTGATAACTGGAAGAAAACCAGGACAACTCAAATCTTAACCCCAACTCACGTAAATTAAACTGTATCGGCTATGTGACCATTTTACAAACATAACTGGTTCCTCTAACTTTTCTTCCTCTAGCATACTAAATAAACTTACTCCTGAAAAGTTTGACAAGCTATGCCTTGAGCTCCTCAATGTGGGTGTAGAGTCTAAGCTCATCCTAAAAGGGATCATACTGCTGGTAAGTCAGGTGTATTTTAAGTACATATGAATTTAGTATTCAATAAGAATATCTAAGTGGTTGATTACACAAAAACCCTAGTTTTAGTACAAAGGATGAATAATCTTGGTTTAAGTCTCCGAATTGTTCCTGATATATAAAATAGGGCCAAATAGATGAAGGAAAATTGCCCAAAACTTAATTTTATTACATATTGGGATTACAACTTGAAGAGAAGCAGCAGCCTAACTAATGACCATTTAACTTTTTTCTGTATATTAAAACAACCCTTCCTGGTAAAGATTTCTACAGTAGTACAGGATGTGAAGGCTTCTTTTAATCTGAAGCAAGCCTTTACTAGCCACAAACGCTTCCAATATTTCTGTAGGTGGTCTTGGGACTCTGTGTTACACTTTGAGTGCCAAGTGATAGTGTAGCTTTTTTGAAACATTGCTACTAGTAGTAGTTATACTGTGAAAAATAAGAGTTGTACTGTACTACACATCCTTGTGCTTTATGTAAATTACTTAAATATAGTCAGGTGAACTGAAGTGGGGCTGGCAGGGACTTTGAGAGATATCTAGTCCACAGACACATACACCATGCTGTGACCCCCCCCCCCGGTGCTGAGGCAGAACAAAATACACTCATTGTCATGAAATAAGATGTGTGAGCTCAGACACAACTACTGTCTTAAATTCCATAGCAATGTTGTAAGGCTGTAATGGATTCCGAGATGGTTGGAGGGGAAGGAGGAGGGTATTTTCCAACATTGGAATGATTACACAAGACATTATAGCCTTAGAGAACTCTAAGAGGTTAGGAAATACCAGGAGTCCATCTGGAACAATAGTCACACATAAAGAGTGACTCTTGTAACTTTGATTGGGTACTTTGCCCCAAATAAAACAGTTTTAAAAATGCCCTCTATTAGTGTCCTGTTGGAGATATTCACTACTTAATGCTGATAGATTTTAATATAAAAATTTAAGATACTCTAATCAATTAGTGTACTAGAAACATACTATTTTCTTTAGATCGTAGACAAAGCCCTTGAAGAGCCAAAGTATAGCTCCCTGTATGCTCAACTATGTCTGCGGCTGGCAGAAGATGCACCCAACTTTGATGGCCCATCAGCAGAGTGTCATCCAGGACAGAAGCAAAGCACAGTGAGTGTCTTATTCCTCTCTCTCTCACTGAAAATCTAAATCTTTTGCTTGTGTGGATAACTGCATTGGTCTGAAACCTAATTATATCTAATCATATGTTTGTAGACATTCAGACGCCTCCTAATTTCTAAACTTCAAGATGAATTTGAAAACCGCACCAGAAATGTTGATAGTAAGATTAAAACTATTCTATATTAAATCTAGACTTTATATTTTATGTATATTTGTACAGTATTGTTGACAAACATCTCTTATGTCCAGTCTATGATAAGCGTGATGGCCCCCTCCTCCCGGAGGAGGAGGAACAGAGAGCTATTGCCAAGATCAAGATGCTGGGGAACATCAAATTCATTGGAGAACTTGGCAAGCTTGATCTTATTCATGAATCTATCCTTCATAAGTGCATCAAAACAGTAAGTGTCAGGACTTCCTAAATTTGGTGTGTACCAGCTCGGTAAAATAGTTCTTTACAGCTAATATTAAAGTGCAAAATAGTCAATACTGCTTTAAGAGATGTATTTTTTTTCTGTGTATGTAGGAAAATTTGAATAGTTAATAACAGTGCAGTACATAGCTTTATTAAGAGTTCTATAAGAATTCTCCAAGATGAGGTTTTAATTTGGTCCAGGTATTTTGCAGGATAAGGCTCTATACAGGTCTGTCGCATCTTACGCGCATTTAACATGTGCGATTTTAGCTTTACGCGGTTGACAAAAACACTAAAAAGAGGAAAATAACAACTTTAATACTGTACTTACAGTGCGGGCAATTCTGCCCGCCATTCAACTCCATGTAATTTTGACTATACGTGGTTTTCGCTTTACGCACTAACTGTGGAACGGAACCCCCACATAAGATGAGACAGGCCTGTATAAGAGAGGGGAGAGCATTCTGTATTTTGAATTAACCTCATAACTGTCTGCATAAAGATCCCCCTCTTAATGGAAATAATCCCTCTTTAATGTTTTAGCTTTTGGAAAAGAAGAAGAGAGTCCAACTCAAGGATATGGGGGAGGATTTGGAGTGCCTCTGTCAGATAATGAGGACAGTGGGACCTAGACTAGACCATGCAAAAGCCAAGGTATGTCTTTCTTTCAAACTGAAGTACTAACACTTTATGGCTCCCTGCAAAAAAAAAAAAAGGGGGGGGGGGGACAGAAATACGTTGTTTGTTCACAATTTTCACTCTAGAAAGTTGAGCAATTATGTACCCGAATACTAATTTTTATCACAAATGCTGTAGAATTGTATTCTAAGTGCAAGGAATTAGTTACATGATGTGTCTTACGATATGTTTGTGGCCTATAACTGTCCTACCCTATGTCTCTTAAGGTTGACTTGTCTTGTCTTCATAGGTATTTTTAGTAGCTGGTCACTGTCAGAATGTTTACAAAGCTAAATAGTATTGACTGATTTTTCTGTCCTTTGCCTCAGAGTGTCTTGGGCAGAAGATAATCTAGGGATTCAGCTACAGTCCAGTCCAAACCATTCCTTTAAGGGAATGGGAAATAGAAGGGGAGGACAACAGCCTGTTTCTCTTTACCATTTTTAGATAATGTGAACACTGCCACATTTTAAATGTAATTTGTAATACTGATACTGAAAAGAGAGACTATTGAGGGGGAAACTGCAACTTTAAGCAACTAAGCTAAACTTGGCCTCTTTCTCCTCTTAGTCCTTAATGGATCAGTACTTTGCCCGTATGCGCTCCTTGATGTTAAGTAAGGAATTGCCAGCAAGGATTCGTTTCCTGCTGCAGGTAAGAGTGCCAGTCCTGTTTGGTTTCTTGCCCTCTTTGTCTCTTCAACCCCCCCCCCCTTTTTTTTTTGGAGGGGGGGGTCCATTACTTTTTTGCTTTTTTCCTTTTAGGATACTGTGGAGTTGAGAGAACACAACTGGGTTCCTCGCAAAGCTTTTCTTGACAATGGACCAAAGACTATCAATCAAATCCGTCAAGATGCAGTAAAAGTAAGTACTTCCACGTCCATTTGCACCAACTGTAATGATGTATTATTGGTCATCTACGGCATGTTCGCGTGAAGGGGTTGGTCAAACTCCTGGACTCCGACTAAAATCTTAATCCTAGAATCTGAATAGACTGGTAAATACATGTTCTGGACTTGCAGAACTATCTATATGAATTGACTAAGATTCTAAATCTGTCTTTGAAGGATCTGGGAGTCTTTATTCCTGCTCCTATGGCTCAAGGGATGAGAAGCGACTTCTTTCTGGAGGGACCGTTTATGCCACCCAGGATGAAACTTGACAGGGACCCACTTGGAGGGCTTGCTGATATGTTTGGACAAATGCCAGGTAAACTGAAATCCTAAAGCTGCTGTGGCAGCAGCAGCATTCTCTTGAATGTCAGGTGTGTACATGACTGTCTACCTTCTCATTCACCTTCCTATGTACAGGTAGCGGAATTGGTACTGGTCCAGGAGTTATTCAGGATAGATTTTCACCAACCATGGGACGTCATCGTTCAAATCAACTTTTCAATGGCCATGGGGGACACCTCATTCCGCCTGCTCAATCCCAGTTTGGAGATCTAGGCAAATCTTTTTTGAAAAATCAGGTAAGGAAGACCTTTTGGTGATTAGGTATATCTGAAACCTTAGTTTTGGAATCTTCTTTACACTGAGACAGATGTGCAGGCTTCCAGATGGATGCTGGTCATCTGTGTTGTATAAGATTCTTACAGCTGGTAGGAAAATAAGCACTTCTTGCACATTGCAGTCGTTTCTTCCCCCCACTCCTCCAAAAAAGGAAAAAAAAGAGAGAAGAGAGACTGATGCAAGGGAGACTTCTTTCTTTATTGCCAGGGAAGGTGCACATTTTATGACTTTGAGTCAGAAGTGTGTAATGTGTCAATTTTTCTTTTAAATCCATGGCCCTGGTTTTAGGGATAGAATACACTACTTTTTTTCCTCTTCCTTCCTTCCCTGGCAAATATTTTCTATTGAACTTCTAGTTCCTTTGGTACTACTACCATATTTTGTGCACCCCCGTCATCTGCACTTCTTTCTCTCTATCTTTCTTTCTCTCTCTCTCTCTCTTTCTGAAATAGGGGCAAAGCCAGCTCTACCATAACCAGAATCAGGGACTGTTATCCCAGCAACAAGGACAGTCGAAGGATATGCCACCTCGGTTTTCTAAGAAAGGACAGCTTAATGCAGATGAGGTATATACCTACATTACTTGCAGCATTCTTAATATATTGCCCAATGATTATAGCAAGACGCGTTATTACGAGGACTAATGCTGGACCTCTGCTTCTTATCTCCTCCTCTTTTCTTCTTTGTCCCTTCTCCACTTTCACTTTAACCCCTCATTATCCTTGGGTGTCCAGCGTCCTGTGAGCAAGATTATGAGATATGAGGGCAATTTCTCAGGATTTTTCTTTCCTAAAGCAAGGTCAATACCTCTGACCTTTCATAGAAAGGAGCTCTTCATCTGGTTGCAATATAGGCTTTTTTTTGTTTGTTTTTTGTCTGCTTTGGGGAGTGGTTTATGTCCATGTGAAAACTGATATGCATGTACAATAATGCAAAGTTTACTCTGCATTTGACACAGTCACTGAGATGTCAACTTGCATATTTTTCCTTTAAATCTTGGCTTCTCTAATAGCCATGCATCTGTTTCCAAACCAGATCACTTTGGGTCTATATTGCAGTCATCAAAATACCAAAGCAAGGCTAAAACTAGCAATATTGTGTTTTGATGCTATAAACCAACAGCCAAGACTTAAATATACAGGCACCTTATATTAATGCATCTTGTTTCAAATTGGAACTTTTATCCTTAGTTCATCCTGTTGTTCTTGGGTGTTGAACTACACACGTGGCCTAATCCTGATTACAGTTTTACCAGTGTAAATTCTGAAATAATCCCACTGAATATACTAGTGTAAAACTGGCATGAGATCAAGAGCAGGCCTACAAAAATAAACTTGTCCTGAGTCACTACACTACATTAGCAGGGCTTGTGAGATACTCTGATTATTTAGTGACTTGCCAGGGAACTTCAGCAATTTGATGGGCTAGGATTTGTCTTCTTACAGATTAGCCTGAGACCTGCTCAATCTTTTCTAATGAATAAGAACCAAGTGCCAAAGCTTCAGCCCCAAATAACTATGATTCCTCCCAGTGCACAACCACCACGCACTCAGACACCACCTTTGGGACAGGTAAATATCCTAATTTGATAACTGTGACTATTGTTTAACTCTGTATAAAATTTAAGCGCTGACAACTAAAGTAGCTCTTGCACATGCATCAAGATAAATCACAATCGTATATAAAAAACTGTTGGAAAGAATACAGGATTTTCTTCTGGCTGTAGTTTCAGTAAAAGATTTGAATAAATGTAACCAAATATTTAATTTCTGAAACTACCCTAACTTTATCACTTATTTTCAAGCCTCCTCAGCTTGGTCTCAAAACAAATCCACCACTTATTCAAGAGAAGCCTGCAAAGATCAGTAAAAAGCCGCCACCTTCTAAGGAAGAATTGCTTAAACTCACTGTAAGTTAATGTTGTACTCTGTTCCAAATGGGACACAGCTACTGCAAGAAATCAGTGGAGTTCAGATTCATTTCTATTTCAGGAAGCTGTTGTGACTGACTATCTGAACAATGGAAATGCAAATGATGCTATCAATGGTGTGAGAGAAATGAGGGCTCCAAAGCCCTTCCTACCTGAGATGTTGAGCAAAGTAATCATTCAATCCCTAGACCGATCAGATGAAGATAAAGAGAAAGCAAGTGCTTTGATCAGCTTACTGAAACAGGAAGGAATAGCCACTAGTGACAACTTCATGCAGGTACTCCATGTTGTAGCCTCGGAGTTCTTTTTGAGTTAAAGATTCTCTTTTTGATGCTTAGGAACTGGAAAACACTCCCCCCCCCCCCCCCCCCCCCCCCCCCAATACCCTACAGTACAAAGGTTCTCAAACTGGGGGTCATAATTCTTCGGGTCGCAAGGTGGTTGCATGGGGATTGCAAGCTATCAGCTCTGTGGGACAGACAACTCCCAGTCCCCATTAATTTAAGTCTCCCCTTCCCCCCCCCCCCCCTATGTGAAAGGGGTCACAATACAAAAAGTTTGAAAACCACTGCTATAGTAAATATAGGTACTATGAATAATAGACACTTTTCACTGGACATGTAGTTAGTGTCCTTTAGAAAGAATATTCCTTGCGTGTAAGGTTTTTTCATCTTGTAGTTCCCTAGACTAATCATGTTGCTGACAACTTAATATTCTTCCCTTTTTCTTAGGCATTCCTGAATGTATTGGACCAGTGTCCCAAACTGGAGGTAGACATCCCTTTGGTGAAATCCTACTTAGCACAGTTTGCAGCCCGTGCCATTATTTCAGAACTGGTGAGCATTTCAGAACTGGCTCAACCACTGGAGAGTGGCACCCATTTCCCCCTCTTCTTGCTTTGCCTTCAGCAGTTAGCTAAGTTACAAGACCGGGAATGGCTAACTGAACTCTTCCAACAAAGCAAAGTCAACATGCAGAAGATGTTGCCAGGTAAGCAATCAAAATACTTACTGTGACATATTAATCATTTTATCTTTCAACTTCTGTAAAGTGTACTGGGTGGAAAATGCTGTGAAACATTCTTGGGGAGGGGGATGTCGGTTAATAAATAACTGTCATAGCAGAATTTCTTAAATTGATCAGGTTTTTTCTACCCCACTGACTATATATTTAATATAGTATCCATGCTGTTCTCAAGTTGTCTATATAGATGCTGAGATGAGGATGTTTGCATACCATTTATTTATTTATTTATTGGCTAGTAGTGCCATCAAGATCATAAGTGGGAGCAGACAGATGTGCTATTTTGAAAGGTCAGCCTTAACAGGGGCCTTCCCCAGGTAGACTTTTTTGTCATGCCTTCCAACTTAAGATGCTAGTTTTCTCAGAGTGTGTAGAAGATACAGTTGTGACTCCCTGGGAGATGGTCTTCTGGCACATTAGTCCCTGGGGTCTCTTACATGTCTTCCCTCCAATTTCACTGATCCATAAAGTCCTGCTCAAACTGAAATGAGAGAGAGAGCCATGATTGCTTTCATAACTGCAGTGTGGCCAAGACTGGTGTGGTTCCTGACCCATCTGGTCTGTCTCTATACCTTCTTCTGACTGCCCTTCTGACCCAGTAGTAGGGCTCCATAACCTGCCCTAGCTTATCATCCCTGCTTCTCAGGCCTAGAGCAGGAATGTTCTCCTGAAATTCTGTTGGTTCTATGTGTAGGTAGATATCTGGGGGAGAATCGGTAGAAGATACATAATACTGAGTGTACCAGATTTGTGAGTACTACTACTCTTGCAAGTCCTTTTTAAATAGCAGGAAATCTATCTTCAGCTTTTGTACTAATCCCGAAATTGATGGGCTTGTTCCTGAACTCTGTCAAGGTTCATTTAGCTGCCAGTTTCTATCTGGCACTCAGAAAAACCCCTTATCTTTGCATATCCTACAGCAAGATTCCTTAAGGGCTTCCTTAATCGGTTCCTTCTATTGGACCACAACTTCAGCTTAATGCTTAATACAGTAAGAGGATCTACCTTCGAACATGGGGCAACCTGCTTACTACTACATCTGTCCTTCAACACTTCATTCCTTGTGGCAGTTGCCTAAGCCAGAAGGAATGGGGGACTGGAAGCCTTCATGGCAGGCCCACCATATGCTGGGGTGGATGTTGTTTGTTTGTTTGTTTGTTTGTTTGTTTTTCCCGGACAAAGTTACGTTACAGGCCTACCACACACTTCCACATCAGTCAGGACATTCAGCTGTCTTCTCTAGACAAGTGGAACTTGGATAAGGTTCAAAAACCAGTCTTCATACCTAGGATATAAAATGAGCCCTGGCTTTCTATCCTTATCAAAGTAAGCCCTTCAAAGGGCTTTCCCTGAACTCTGCCCTTTGGAGGGGGTCACTCAGTCTCCTCTCCGACTGAAGTGGCTATGGCGGTGCATTTTGCCCTCTGGGATGAACCCCCTTGAGTCACTGCATACTCAATGAGGGCTCATCTAATTCCATTGCCCTCAAGAAGGTGCCCACCAAGGACACTTGCAAGTCAGCCACCTGACTCTCCCTTAATACATTTTCATAGCATTATGCCTTATTCCATACCTTCAGGGTGGACACAGACTTTACAGGACCCTCTTCCACATTAAGGTACTTGGGACTTATGTGGTACATCCATAGGGACAATAACTTGAAGAGGTTACTTAACTTAGATGCAGAGACTTCCAGAAGGGACCATCATGATCCTGTAATCCAGGGGTTCTCAAACTTTTGAATTGGTGACCCCTTTCACACAGCAAGACTCCGAGTGAACCCCCCCATTAAAAACACCTTTTTTTATATATACTGTATTTAACACTATTATAAATGCTGGAGGCAAGTGTGGTTTGAGGGTGGAGGCTAACAGCTCGTGACTCTTTTTACTCACGCTCTCTCTCGGTTCAGAATCCCCACTCTAATCTGACTTGCACATTACAGGCCACAGAACCTTGACCACCCATTCCTTTTAAGAGGCCCATAACATCTAGCTGTTTTTAAAGACTTCAAGTTGCAGAGAATCCACCATTTACACTACTTTAAACCTACTCATATAGTAATTGGCATTCGTCCTGATGTCTTCGCCCTATATGTTTTTTGCCACTATCTCCTTTCCCTTTTGCTTTGGAGTCTTACTATGCTGTGAGGTTCTGAAGGAATTGGAGTGTCATAGTCTGCTCCTCCCTGTATGCTCTCATACCAGAGCACAAGGAGGCATATAGTGCAGGTGCAGACCCATAGGCACTATTAGTAGAAAAATCTCCAAGTCTGCATGGGTGCGTGTACATCGTTACCTGAAGCACCCATCATAGCAAAATATTGTGAACTCCAGTTACTGTGTAATTGTAAGTAACCTCTCCTTCTCAGCTAAGCTGGTTTGGTCCATTGTTTGACTTCAGAAGTTGTCTTAGTTATTCAGAATTTTCATTCAATTTTTCTTAGAAATTGATCAGAATAAGGATCGTATGCTGGAGATCTTGGAAGGGAAAGGACTGAGTTTCTTGTTCCCACTTCTGAAACTGGAGAAGGAACTGTTAAAGCAAATAAAGTTGGATCCATCCCCTCAAGCCATCTATAAATGGATTAAAGACAACATTTCACCCAAACTTCATGTAGATAAGGGATTTGTGAATATTTTGATGACAAGGTGAGATGATTAATTCAGAGCAAACCTATCATACTTTTTAGTAGTTCAGACATGTTAAAAATGGACTTGTGCTCACTAATGGCTTATGCAGTATCCACATAGCTGGAATAAAGTGTACCCTGCAGAAGGAGGATATAGAGACAAGATTGTACACAAGGAGGGGGTTCATGATGACTTCTTTTTAATGCTATTTAAAGCACTACAACTGAAGGAAAGAATGCTCTAGATAGCAAATCATGACCTTGTTCTCAAATCCTTCAGTGCTCTAACAGAGTCCAAGGAAACAGATTCAGATTCCTTGCATCTGAAGATGAACAGGCCCACAAATAACTTATCTATCTCATAGAGGTGGAAGGGACCCTGAAAGGTCATTAAGTCCAGCCCCCTGCCTTCTCTAGCAGGACCAAGTACTGATTTTTGCCCCAAATCCCCAAGTGGCCCCCTCAAGGATTGAACTCTCAACCCTGGGTTTAGCAGGCCAATGCTCAAACCACTGAGCTATCCCTCCCACAATGAGTACTTTCCCAAATAGGGCCTTGTTGGTCTTGGGTTTAACGTGGGGAGTTTTAAGCAGTTGAAAGTGGGGGAAAAAATTGATAGTGAATTTAACCAACTGACAAAAGTGCTTGTTTGTACAGCTACTTTTACATTGTCAAAGTAATTCACTAGTCTTAAATATAATTTCTAAATGTTTTCATACAACTTTTATTTCCAGTTTCTTGCAGTATATTTCAAGTGAAGTGAGCCCGCCTAATGATGAACCAGATTCTTCATCTGCTCCTTCTAAAGAGCAGTTAGAACAGGAAAAACAACTGCTTCTTTCCTTCAAGCCAGTAATGCAGAAGTTTCTTCATGACCATGTTGATCTACAAGTGAGTGCTCTGTATGCACTTCAGGTGCACTGCTACAACAACAACTTTCCAAAAGGTATGAATAATGTATTTGCATATTTCCCTCAAATACAGTAGCAAATTGGCAAAGTATTAGTCAGTACCATCCATGTTCTGAAGTGTTTAGTAAACCTGTCTGTCAAAGGGCACTCTGTTGTTATTATAATAGCAGCCTCTAAGCACATCCTAGTTATAAATGTAGCAAAGTTTACCACCTGGGTGCAACAGTGTACTTACCTAATGAAACTTCATTTAACGTGCAGTTGTCAGCCTTGCATGGAGCTTTCTATAGTTTGGGAAACTGCTTCTGAGGAATTCAATATGCCTAATATTGAATTGGTTTACCTGGTCTCTCTGTTTTTTTTTATAGGCATGTTACTGCGCTTTTTTGTTCATTTCTATGACATGGAAATTATTGAAGAGGAAGCCTTTTTGGCATGGAAAGAGGATATTACTCAAGAGTTTCCAGGGAAAGGCAAAGCTTTATTCCAGGTAAAACTGTGTATAATGGAGCAGAAATTTATAAAAATCTTTTTCAGTATATATTTGCCTACTTCCATTGTGCTGATGAGTTCAGGGAACCCTATTGTAAAAATATTAAGTACTTAGCTTAATTTAGAAATGCTCTTATGTGACCTTTATTTGGGCTGAGGCAGGGAATATGAGGCAGGATAAAGGAGCACTCTCCTCTTCCCTCCTCCTTCCCCCCACACCCCCCCCACACACAATAAAGGGGCAAAGGTCAATGATGACATGCATGCTACCCAAAATAAATGCTTTTTATGCTAGTATTTTTAGGGGAAAGCCACAAGAACGAGATGTAGAAATTTTGTATATGCGCACATGCAGTCAGCTTTTTCTGCTTCTGAAAATGCATTGATATGATTGCAGGTAAACCAGTGGCTAACCTGGCTGGAAACTGCTGAAGAGGAAGAATCTGAAGAAGATGCTGACTAAAGAACCAGCCAAAGCCTTAAATTTGTGCAAACACTGTTGCTATGATGTAACTGCATTTGACCTAACCACTGCGAAAATTCATTCCGCTGTAATGTTTCACAATATTTAAAGCAGAAGCATGTCAATAGGATGTTCTTCTGCATAAGGTTTTTGTAGTATGTCTTAATCATAGTCTACCATAAAATATTTTAGAGTATCTTTAATGTTTAGATAACAGTGTATTAGCAGCATGCAATAATTACATCATAAGTTCTCAAGCAGAAGCAGTCTATTGCAAGGGTTTTCTTTGCTGCCAGTTATCATAGGCTGTTAAGTTAGAAAACTGAATAGCAACACTGAATACTGTAGAAATGCACTTTGCTCAGTGTAATACTTGAGTCGTTGCAATATTTGATTATCCATTTGGTTGTTACAGAGAATCCTTAACTGTAATCGATGGTTGTTGCCGTAATAGTATATTGCCTGTAATTCTACCTCTAGTAATGGGCTTTATGTGCTAGATTTTAATATCCTTGAGCCTGGGCAAGTGCACAAGTCTTTTTAAAAGAAACATGGTTTACTTGCACAAAAACTGATCAGTTTGGAAAGGTGGTTAAATGCCCTTGGAAGTGGTTTTTGTGGGTGTGAAACATAAAATGGTGAGAAATTGAATTGGTCCCTCTTATTATAGTATTGAAATTAAGTCTACTTAATTTATCAAGACATGTTCATGCCCTGATTTTATATACTTGTATCTATCAATAAACATTGTGATACTTGACTTGTTTTCAAATGTCTCCCAGTAGCAGAACCTCTTGACAGCCAAAGCTAATTGGATTCCTTAAAAATATTTCACCCAAATGTAGTGAAGTCAAAGTATAGATGTGATGGTGATCTGGTGAGGTAAATCTGAGGCCTTCCTAAATGAGGGAAGTTGCACTATTACAAGTTTAAAAGTTGATTTAAACACACACATTTAACAGTGTCTACAAGGGAGTTTGGGTGGTTTATGTGGCTGTCTAAACATATTCCTTATTGATTTTAGCAGTTTAGCTTAAATGTCACCTTTACCATTCTACTGATGGGTTAAGGTCAGTTTAATTTAGATTAACTCTTATTTAATATCAGTGCAATTTCATAATATGTAGACACTGTTAAATGGAATTTTTTTTTTTAAAGATGAGATACTGGGAAGGGGGTGGGGGTGAAGAAATCCTCATCACGGCAAGTTTTACTAATTCCTGAAATCTGGGTGAATGCATTTTGTAGTGGTGTGGTTGCTTGTATCTTTTTGTGAAGTGTCTCATGCTAGCTACACAGGAGGACTAGATGAACCACTGGCCTGATCCAGCATGATCATGGTAATAGTATTTTACAAGCAATTTAAAATTTTAGGATTTCCTCACTTGAAGGACAAGCTATTGCCTTTCTCTAGAATAGAGAAATAGTATTGACAAGCTTGCAAACACGCTTATGTAACTTTTTAAATGAAATGTTAATGAAAGGAGAACTTTACATAAGCACTAAATTGATACGTTTTCTGGTAGATGAGATCTTAAGGAAAGCAAGAATATAACTGACTACACAAAGTGTTCAAGTGCCTAAATGTCACTTCTACTGAATTATGTTGCTCAAATGTAGCTCATCCCATGAGTAGGTATATTTTTAGGTTGGTACTGAGGGTGCAGTTCTCACAAGGGTTAGAAGCATGCTCAGTATATCATTTAAATTGGGGGTGGAGGCTGGCTGGCTTCAAGTAGCGCAATATGGACTAAAAGCTGGTATTGAAAATAGCAATTGCCAGAGTGTGTGTGTTAAACATCTCTTGGGAGGAGTTTCACCATACATACATCCTTAATTCTCTTTAGCTTTGTCTAGCAACTATAGCAATATAATGTAGGTTAGATCAGGGGTTCTCAGACTTTTGTACTGCTGACTCCTTTCACACGGCAAGCCTCTGAGTGCAACCCCCTTATACATTAATAACGCTTTTTATATATATAAAAAAATAAAACACCATTATAAATGCTGGAGGTAAAGGAGCTTTGGTGTAGAGGCTGACAGCTCCCGACCCCCAGTTTGAAAACCCCTGGGTTAGATACCGGGCAAGTGGAGGTGCCGGGACCCATTGATGATAGTAATATGGATAATGAGCAGTACATAGGGATAACTAACATTTTAAACTCTGTAAAACATTTTACTAATGAAGCTTCAACTGTATCCCCTTATTGTTGTCTTCTCTAAATATAAAGATACTTACTTCCCATCAGTGCAGAAAGTGAGCAACATCAACTGTAGTTTTCTCTTCTACTCTAGACTATTCAATTGGCCACAAACTTGAGCAGTTTAATATCATTAAACTGATCACTGCAGGCTCAAAATTGCATCTATGGAATGTTTTCAACAGTTGCACATCTCATTGCCAATCTGCTTTACCAATATTTGTTTTAATGGTGAAAGTGCACTTAAACCTGACAACCATAAGTTGATTTTGTCTTCACTATAACCTTGCTCGTCTAAGTAACATCCCTTTCCTGATGTCAGTACAGCTGGACATAAATTGAAGCAGATACTGTTCATCATATACTGAAGATTTGTGGGGGGGGAGATTGCCATTAAGTCAGGGGTCTCCAAACTTTTGAGCATGCACCCCATCAGTAAAAAATTTTTGAGCATGCACCCCCTGCTCTGCTGAAGCGCAAAAAAAAAAAAGGCCGCTTAGACTCCAGCCTGACGATGCACCAAAAAAAAGCTGCTCTCCTGCTGCGCACCCCCCAGGATCCTCTTGCACACCCCACTTTGGAGACCACTGATCTAAGTCAGTGGCAGACAACTTAGAAGCTCAGGCAGACTCATTCCAGATGGTGGCTCAAACATGGGAACAACTTCCTTAGCATTAAAGGAGCGTAAAAAAAAAAATACCCCTTTACATGGCTCCCTCTTCTCACACAAGGAGTTTATCTCTGGCTTGCAGTAGTAATAGACAATATACCAATCATTGACTGACTGGGGAACAATTACTTTTAACTGCAGAAAGGCATCTTTTTATCTAAATGGTTCCTACAAAAATGGTGGCCAAGTGCAGGAGCATAGGTCCTAAGTACTACTGCAATACTAGTTCCTTCTAGAAAATTGCCTAATTTGAGCTGTCTTGGTGTAGCTGATGGGCAGTTTTTAGACCTGCTTCCTAAACTTCACAGCATAGGGAAAAATCCCGCTACACACATTTTTCCCTGTCCTGTGCTGCAGTATTGTAGTGAAGGGATTAAAGCATCAGATTTCTACTCAGCCCAATTTGGGACATCTAGAATAAGTATGCAAATGAAGCATCAAAGACAATTACAATAGCAGTAACTGGCAGGAGAGGAGGAGTTACCTGATACACCAGCCGGACCACACAAATGGAGCTTAGAATGGCATTATGGGACCCTGCAAAGGGCCTTTTTCCTTACATCCTCTGGCCGCAACTGCTGCTGACTACAGTGGATCTCAGCAGTCTGTGCTCTTCTTCAAATAGGACTAAGAACACGGAATTTTCAGTAAAGAAGAGCAATCCATGGAAGGATTACAGAGATTTAGCCTTTCCAGCTATGCCATTGGTCAAATACAGACTTCTCAATTCAAGCTGCCTTCTGCTTTCCTGTGGGATGTAGCCAGGCAGAATGAGGCCAGTATCTGCTCAGTTTCAGCGGACAATTTTTCAGAAGTTTGGGACCCAAACTCAGAGTTCCTTGCAATCCCTCCACCAAAGACCACCTTCCACAAAAGGTACAAGTCCTCCTAAGAATCTGGAATGAATTAACAATTGGAGAGAGTGTGATCCTTCTGAGCAGCCAAAAGTCTTCCTACTTCAAATTCCCTGAGCAGCATGAGGATTTGTCCACACTAGAGATGCATCAGTGGAATAATAAAAATTATTCTTTGTGTCTGTGTCAGCATAGTTCATGCTGTAGGTGTGAATGTAAGTTCAGAATCTTCTGCATAGCCATGTAGCTCTGACCTTCCCTCAGTTCTCTCTTACAGCCCACAGCAGCAAGATAGAACCTGGCCTATGCCCAATTTACTCAGTCTTTGGCCTAAGCTTTAGACTTAGGTGAAGAGTATTTTTTCACAAATAATAAATTTCTAAATTCTTCATTTTAGTTGGAAATTCCAAAATGCAAAAATAAAATCCTCAGTCAACCAATTCCAAGCTCTCTGCCTTTTGTGTGATATCCAGTTGCCCCTGATAGACTGGTGTAACAAATGTCTCTGCTGCCTGGGGGAAGCTCAGATCACCAATAACTGCTCCATCTGTTGCTCTTTCTCCAAAACATTGATATGGAGCTTCACCACAAATGTAGCTCCAACAAGCCATCACATCTGTATCAGAAGAAGGACCTTAAATCCAAAGACAGCTGTCAAGGCCTTCCTGCTCCAGGAATGGAAGCACAGCATAAACAGAGAAGCTTTGGACCTGGTGCTGATATCAACAGCCAGAGCCCGGCCAATCAAGAAACTATACCAGCTTTTAAGTATCCACCTTCATCTTCCCAACACTGATTTAGGAACCAACACCACTGTTAGCACTGTCTTCACCAACATCGAACCCAACAGTACCACTATTCTGAGAGAGCTCTGGTGCCAACCATGGACTACTTTCAGGCATTCTAGAAACTTTTGTCCAGATGCAAAGATATCAAAACTACAGTCATCCAAGGGGACATCCATAAACTGTTTGACATTTTTGAGTTCCTTGGAGCCCACGTAAATTGCCTTACACATTAGCAGGGGCTTGATGGATCCTGCAAGAAGGGCCTTTGGCACACTAGGGTTTCACTCCCCCAGCCTTGAAACAGGTAGAGAAGAGGTGCCAAATCTCACCCAAAGGGTTACTTTAAGCAATTCTATATGCATCCTACATGAGGATCACTTGTTGGCAGTCCAAGACATAACAAGGTCCACCCAAAGGACAAGGATCTGAAGAAACTTGACCTTTTCATCAGAAAAACACACTTCAGATTACTGCAGTTTTGCATTGCAAATTACTAAGCACTGTTCATGAAGTAAGGCTTCCTTGTGTGGGAGAGAGAGCAACCCCAATCCTTTCCAGACTGTCACAGAACTGCAGAGAGGAACTGTCTGGAAAGGACAGTCCCAGCGAAGGCAGCATTACAGGCAGCCATGGGTGAGTCAAGACACAGACACCTGGTCCATGGCCACAGCTATCCTGATACTCTGAGCATCTTTTTTGCAGGCAGGAGGCATCCCTTGGATGTCCAAGCAATCCTCAAATATCTATCTTTCAAGGGAATGGATCTGTTTAGCTAGCTTTAGGATGGATGAGGCATTCCACTCATCAAGACTCCAGGCTATGTTAAGATATCTCAGGAGCTATAGCCCCGTGTCATACCAGAAATCATTCTGGTACCAGCCCCCTCCAAGGCGGAGAACATCATCCTTCGTCCAGACCAGTTACTGTGAGCACATGCTGTCATATTTTGGGGTGCAATTCAGACCAGTGAGAGGTTGTCACTGCTTGTCATGTAACACTGAGTGACTTAGAATATATAAGCATGCACTGAGTGTCTGTGTTAAGAAGCCTTAGTTAAGCAGCCTTAGTTCAGCATCTCTGACTCCAGCAACCTGCTTGTTACACCACAGCCATACTCTGTTCTCATTAACCTTAGGTACTACTAGCCAAGTGACCCCCAACACACACCTAGTCCCAAATTTCTCCAAAACCATCTTCCCTGAAATGGCTAGCCTCCTGGAAGATTCAGAGAAGTAAGAAGGGCTGTTGCTCCTTTAAAGAGGCAAAAGCACAGCAGCTTGTTCCTTTAACTGGAGTTAATAATCACTTCAAGTCAAACCCAATACTGGATTGATTTTAGAGAGGAAAAAAAAAAAGTGGACTTCCCGGTTGCCCTCGGCACAGGAAGCACCGCAGCAGTCGGGCTTCAACAAGCGGTCGGCACCGACTCAGCAACCTAGCACGAGTCGGCACCGTGAAATGTCGGCGGTACGTTACCCGAGGCCGACCAGCCGTAGCCGTTCCCGGTCCCGCGACCGCCGTTCCAGGTCCAGATCGGCGAGACGCTATTCCAGATCCTGGTCGCGGAGGCACTACTCCCCAAACCCGGACCGGCACCATCCTACGGCTCCGCCATGGCCTTCCAGGTCACCGTCCGTGGTCTCGGGGACTGACTCGGACCGGTACGGCGGATATGGCCATAGGTCGCAGGGGCTGTGGCCATTCTCAATGGGGCCAGCCGAGCCAATGGCCATTCTGGACACCCTGGGCCTACCACCAGCAAGGGCCCCCATCAAGGGCCTCGAGATCCGGGCCACCGGGGTACCGATCCCGCTCCCCACGGCACCGCCCGCCATCGCATAAGGAGGCAACGGTCTCTAGACCTCCGGAGCGGGAAGGAGTGGACTCGGCACCGAGTACGGTACCGTCCCAGTCCCACACTGCGGGTCAGGCCCCAGAGGAGCAACTGGTCGATGCCGGGTTGCAGGACACTGAGGAGGGGCAGAAGGCTCCGACCTCTTCCTCCTCGCCAGATGAGGCAGTAGCGGGCACCATGGTGTCCGGCCCTCCCCCGATTGACCATCGGGCACACCAAGACCTGCTTCGCAGGGTAGCCCTCAATCTGGGCTTGCAAGCGGAGGAGACCGTAGAACAGGAAGACCCCATGGTCGATATCCTGAGCCCAGAGGGCCCCTCCAGAGTCGCTCTCCCGATCATACGGACAGTACAGTCCAACTATAAGATGGTGTGGCAGACGCCGGCTTCCAGTGCACCGACTGCAAGAGGCGTGGAGAGGAAATACTTCGCCCCATCTAGAAGGTTTGACTTCCTCTTTTTACACCCGTCCCCTTGTTCGCTAGTGGTCTCGGCAGTCAACGAGAGAGAGCGCCATGGCCAGCAAGCTCCGGCCCCCAAGGGCAAGGAAGCTAAGCGACTGGACTTGTTTGGGAGGAAAGTCTATTCCTCTGGGGGCCTTCAACTGAGGATTGCCAATCAGCAGGCGATTCTGAACAGGCACAATTTTAACTCTTGGGCTTCAGTCGCCAAGTTTAAGGACTCCCTCCCACCTGACGCGCATCAGGAGTTCACGGCCCTGGTGGACGAGGGGATGGCGGTGGCCAAGACCTCATTGCAGGCCTCCCTCGACTCAGCCGATGCTGCGGCTAGAACAATCGCATCAGGAGTCGTGATGAGGCGTTCGGCGTGGTTACAGGCTTCAGGTCTTCCACCAGAGGTGCAAACCACACTGCAGGACCTCCCGTTTGAAGGTTTGGGCTTGTTCTCCGACCAAACGGACGCCAGGCTGCATAGCCTTAAGGACTCGCGTGCGACCCTTAAGTCGTTGGGTATACACACCCCGGTAACGCAGCGTAAACCCTTTAAGCCCCAGCCACCGCAGAGGCAATACCACCCTCGCCCCCGGCATGAGCCTTACCGCCGTCGAGGCAGGGATAACAGGCGGAGACGTAACAATACGCCTAACCAAGGCCGGAGTCACGGCCAGGGCAAGCCGCAGCCAGGGAATAAACCAGGCTTTTGAAGCTACGCCCGAGGACAGCGTACCACTTCCTATACCGGATCCTCCTCTGGGTTTCAAGGACCGCCTGTCCCATTTCTACCGGGCCTGGTTGCGCATAACATCGGACCGCTGGGTCCTGCGCACAGTGAAGGCGGGCTATACCCTCCAGTTTTCCTCGCCCCCTCCCTGCCATCCCCCTTCCCCGTCCCTCTTCAGGGACCCTTCTCACGAGCAACTCCTCATACAGGAGGTACAGACCCTTCTCGCTGCAGGAGCAGTAGAAGAGGTCCCACCAGACCTAAGGGGGAAAAGGATTCTATTCCAGATACTTCCTGATCCCCAAGGCGAAAGGGGGCCTCCGTCCTATTTTGGACCTGTGCAATCTAAACAAGTTTCTGATCAAAGCGCGCTTCCGTATGGTCTCCCTTGGAACTATTATCCCATCCCTGGATCCGGGGGATTGGTATGCTGCCCTCGATATGAAAGATGCCTATTTTCACATCGCAATCAATCCAGCCCAAGACGGTTTCTGCGCTTCGTTGTAAACCAGCGCCATTTCCAATTTACGGTCCTGCCCTTCAGCCTGGCGTCAGCACCACAAGTGTTTACGAAGTGCATGTCCGTGGTAGCAGCCTTCCTTCGAAAAAGAAGGATGCGTGTCTTCCCGTACCTGGACGATTGGCTACTCGCGGGCAGGTCGGAGGCCGAGGTCCGATCTCACGTGACGCTGGCCTTGCAGACGTTCAACAAGCTCGGCCTCCGGGTCAATGTGCCCAAGTCCACGTTAGTCCCCACACAGAGACTGGACTTCATAGGTGCGACCCTGGACTCAGTAGCCGCACAGGCAAGCCTACCAGAGGCAAGGTTCATGTCAATTCAGAGAGCCGTAAGCTCGGTCCAAAAATTCCCCACGACAACGGCAAGGTGTTGCATGCAGCTTCTGGGGCATATGGCAGCTTGCACACACGTGGTCAGACATGCTCGCCTGAGGCTCCAGCCTTTACAGTTGTGGTTCGCCCACACGCATCGCCCCAACAGAGACCCATTGGATCAAGTAGTCACGATCCCAAACCAGGTGCTGAGCTCGCTACGCTGGTGGCTCGATCGCCAACAGGTATGCGAAGGGATCCCCTTCGCTGCCCCACAGCCCACTCTGATGTTGGTAACCAATGCATCGGACCTGGGGTGGGGGGCGCACCTGGGGGAATTGCGGACCCAAGGGCTGTGGTCCAGAGAAGACAAGCTGCTTCACATCAATCTGAAGGAGCTAAAAGCGGTTCGCCTCGCCTGTCAAACCTTCCGCGCCACCATAAAAGGTCACAGCGTGGCAGTCCTGACGGACAACACTACCGCCATGTTCTATATAAACAAGCAGGGCGGGTCCCGGTCTTCTCCCCTCTGTCGCGAGGCACTCCAATTATGGGACTTCTGTATAGCCCATGCGATACACCTCATCGCGACGTATCTTCCGGGGATTCAAAACGGCTTAGCGGACCGCCTCAGCCGATCCTACCGAATGCACGAATGGACGTTGAGGCGAGACGTCCTGCATTCGATCTTCCGGAGGTGGGGCTTTCCCCGGGTGGATCTATTCGCCACCAGGGACAACAGCCAATGCCCTCAGTTCTGCTCGTTCCAGAACCTCAGCCGGGGATCATTAGCAGATGCCTTCATGATCCCATGGGGAGGGAGCCTGAGATATGCCTTCCCTCCGTTCCCACTCATACACAAGGTTCTCCTCAAGACCCGCAGGGACAGGGCGACGATCATACTTATCGCCCCGGCCTGGCCACGCCAGCATTGGTTCACGTCCCTGCTGGAACTGTCCATAGCCGATCCAATCACCCTCCCCCTCCATCGCGACCTAGTCACACAAGACAAAGGTCGCCTACTCCACCCGAACCTGTCTTCGCTACATCTCACGGCATGGTATCTCTCTGGCTGAATGATGCAGAACACAGGTGCTCTCACCAAGTTCAACAAATCCTCCTTAATAGTAGGAAGCCCTCTACAAGAGCGACCTACCTGGCAAAATGGAAAAGGTTCTCCCACTGGTGTGAGCCTCAACGCATACAGCCTTTACAAGCCTCAGTTCCGTCGATCTTGGACTACCTACTGCACCTCAAGAATCAAGGGCTTGCGCCCGCCTCAATTAGAGTGCACTTAGCCGCCATTTCGGCTTTCCATCCGGGAGAGTTGGGAGTGTCAGTATTCTCCAACCCCACAGTGGCCCGATTCCTCAAGGGGCTGGAAAGGGTGTTTCCCTACTCGCGCCCGCCTGTCCCGGCGTGGAGTCTGAACCTAGTCCTAACAAGACTCATGAGTCCCCCCTTTGAGCCCCTAGCCACTTGCTCCCTCACGCACCTCTCGTGGAAGGTGGCGTTTCTCGTGGCCATCACGTCGGCCAGAAGGGTATCGGAATTGAGGGCCCTCACTTCGGAACCACCCTATACAGTGTTCCATAAGGATAAGGTGCAACTGAGGCCGCACCCCAAATTCCTTCCAAAGGTGGTATCGCAGTTTCACATGGGGCAGGACATTTGCCTACCGGTGTTCTTTCCTAAACCCCATACGGACCCTCACCACCGCAGCCTACATACCCTGGATGTCCGAAGGGCGTTGGCATTCTACCTGGAACGGACCAGGTCGTTCCGCAGAACACCCCAGCTGTTCATTGCTATTGCGGAACGTATGAAAGGCTTGCCTATCTCGACACAGCGCTTGTCGGCATGGATTGTGCATTGTATACGCACCTGTTACGAGCTCGCCAATGTTCCGGCCCCGGAGATCCGGGCCCACTCGACTAGGGCCCAAGCGTCCTCCACGGCCTTCTTGGCGCAGGTCCCTATCCAGGAGATCTGTAAGGCGGCCACCTGGTCGTCCGTTCATACGTTCACAGCCCACTACGCGATCCATCATCAGACCAGAGAGGACGCAATGGTCGGTCAGGCTGTGCTACAGTCAGTTGTACCTTGACTCCTACCCACCTCCAATGGTAAGCTTGGGAATCACCTAATGTGTAATGGACGTGAACAATCACTCGAAGAAGAAAGAACGGTTACTTACCTTCTGTAACTGTTGTTCTTCGAGATGTGTTGTTCACGTCCATTACACTTCCCACCCTCCTTCCCCTCTGTCGGAGTCTCCGGCAAGAAGGAACCGGAGGGGTCGGGTCGGCAGGGATATATATACCCTGGAGCGGGGCGCCGCTCTGGCGGGAAGGAGGGGGCCCTGCCGGCCCGACGGGAGCCGCTAAGGGAAAAAGTTTCCGACGTCCGTGCACGCGGCGCGCGTACACCTAATATGTAATGGACGTGAACAACACATCTCGAAGAACAACAGTTACAGAAGGTAAGTAACCGTTCTTTCTCACCCACAGTCTTCTGTCCAGCTTTTTACTGGCTGGCCTGGCAAGGACCCATCACACAGATCAAATCACCTGCTTTCTTTGTCTCTTTGTGATAGGGTGTATGAACCCACACTGGGAAAGTAAAGGTTAAGGAGGAGCTCTAGGCCCAGAAATCCCCACCTACCACCCGTGCTGGGCATGCTTAAAGTGAAGGCTGAGCTCAAAAGGGATCAGTTTAGCTCAGTCTGGTGGATGGAGCAGGAGAGCAGTTATGTTGCAGGTTCCTGCTAAGGAGCCACAAAGACCCATACAGCTGGGCCCAGCCCTCAACACCAAGCTGCCACAAGCCTTTTAGTAATGGAGATTGGCAACAATGAGCTGCAACTGCAAGAGGAAAGTCCTTTGGAGCATAGATAGAACTCTAGAAGGGACTCAGAGGGGAACCACTGACATCAACAGAGGAACAGAAACCAGGGTAAGAAGTGGCCTAGGCTGCAGGTGTAGGAGCACCCAATCCCCTAAGCTGCATATTTTGGAATAACTGCTTCAATGGGTCCTGCGTTGGAACATGGTGGAGCAGGGAGGGCCTGGGTTTCTCTGCCCCCCAGCCATTGACTCTTGCCATTGGGCGGTACAGCCACCCACTGACACTAGCTGCTAGGCGAAGCAGCCATTGATTCGTGCCAGTGGGCGATCAAGCTATTGACTCTCACCACTGGGAGACACAGCCATTGACTGTCTCCAGTAGGCAACATAACCCAGAGTATTGCCATCAGGCAGTGCTGCTGGGACCAGACCTGAACCCCAATGAGACATGGTGGAGAATGTGGGTAACTGGACTACCAACTGAGTGATCCTAAAGAGGCCATGGTCTCAGAAAAGCTGCTGAAATGGAGAGCTACCAACAGCAGGTAACTCATCAACATTAAGGGCAGATACTGCAACAGATTTCAGCCCAGCAACAACAGCTAATTCGGGAGCTGGCAGCCCAGCACCAGGCACAAAAAGCACACCTGATCCAGTAGGTGGCGATACTATTATAGCCCCATTGGGCATCCGGTGTCCGGACGCATAGGAGATGTCCTACCCACCAGGCTGATCATCTGGCTCACTAAAAAGACCCGAGAGATGACCTCAAAGCCTTCCTTGTCACCTTCGAACAGGAGGCCACCACGGCACATTGGCCACCAGAACATTGGGCTATCTTTATAGCCCCACACCTGACCGGCTCTGCGCAAGCAGCTTATCCGAGCTTGGACCCCACTGAAGCACTAGACTACACTAAGGTAAAAGCAGTCATATTCAACTCCCTAGACATCAGCCCTGAGACATTCCGCCAGAGGTTTTACAAAGAGAGAGACCCACCTGGAGCCCGGCCCTGGGTAGTGGCCCAGCGTCTGAAGAACCAGTGTTGGTGCGGGTTAGACCCAGAAAAACAGACTGGGGCGCAGGTGGTGGAAGTTATCATATTAGAACAGTTCATCCAGATTCTCCCAGCTGGGGTGACATGCCATCAGCCGTCAAACCTGATAGAGGCCCTGACCCTATGGAGAACTACGTGTCCGCCCAGGGGCCAGCCTCACCAACACAGATGGCAGGGGCCCCTAGAAGCAAGATTTCGACCCCTAGAGGGGACCGGGCTAGGACGGAAGGCCAAGGACAGCTAAACCGGCCGTCACGTTGGGAGATACTCCTGGCTGCAGGGAGAAACCTAACCGCAGAGGTGGAGTGGAGAGGAGTGGCTCAGCAGGAAGGCTGGGTCACTGAGGACTCAAGTAGAGGCAAGGAGTCCCTGGGGAAGATGCCCTCGGGGTGCGACTCAATTTCAGAGTGGGAGCCTTGCAACCTAGCCAGACCAAGTGAGGGTACCATGATGGGCCCTGTTGGACTTTTTTATAAGACTTAGCTCAGGGAGGGCTGCAGGACATTGGGGACACTTTGGATCAGGGGTCGGCAACCTTTCAGAAGTGGTGTGCCAAGTCTTCATTTATTCACTACAATTTAAGGTTTCGCATGCCGGTAATACATGTTAACGTTTTTTAGAAGGTCTCTCTCTATAAGTCTATATATAATATAACTAAACTACTGTTGTATGTAAAGTAAACAAGGTTTTCAAAATATGTAAGAAGCTTCATTTAAAATTAAATTAAAATGCTGATTTTAAGCTGCCGGCCTGCTCAACCCACTGCCATGCCTGGGGTTCTATTCACCTAGGCCAGCAGCGGGTTGAGTGGGGCCTGCAGCCGGAACCCCAGGTTGGCAGTGGGCTGAGCGGGTTGGCGGCTGGGACCCCAGCTGGCAAGGGGCCAGCAGCCAGAACCCCAGACCGGCAGCGGGCTGAGCGGGGCCGGCACCCCAGACCAGTAGCAGGCTGGGGTTCTGTCCGCTGGCTCCTGCCAGCCAGGGTCCTGGCTGCCGGCCCCGCTCAGCCCGCTGCCAACCTGGGGTTCTGGCTGCCAGTCCCTTGCCAGCCAGGGTCCCAGCCCGCTGCCAACCTGGTGCTCAGGGTGGGGATGTGGGGGGTGCAAGTGTCAGGGCATGGAGTGTGGGGGGGCTGGGTATGTGTGGGGAGTGCAAGAGTCAGGGCAGGGGGCTGGGGGCATGTGAGGGGGTGCAGGAGTCAGGGCATGGGGTGTGAGGGGGCTGGGTATGTGTGGAGGGTGCAGGAATCAGGGATGGGGTCATGGGGGGGGTGCAGGGGGCTGGGATACAAGGGGGGTGCAGGGGTCAGGGCAGAGGGCTAGGATCAGGGGGGTGCTCCCAGCCCCCTGCCCTGGCGGCTCATGGCAGGGGGCTGGAGGGATATGCCCCGCTCCTGCCTCCCTACCCCAAGGCCCCGCTCCTGCCTCCCTACCCCAAGGCCCCGCTCCTGCCTCCCTTCCCCTCCTTACCAGTCTGAGCAGCGAGGGCACTGGGGCTGCTCTTCTCCCCTCCCTCTCAAGGAAACATCGGAGGCAGGGAGGGAGAGAAGGCGGGGCTCCATGCAGCATGCTGGGGGAAGAGGCGGGGGAGGGGGAAGCTTGGCTGCCGGCGGAGCCTGCAGTACAGCAGCAGCCGGCAGGAGCAAGCTTGCTTCTGCCCCCGCCCCCGCCCCCCGCCAGAGAGAGCGGTGGGCGGGGGCGGAGAAGAGTGGGCTGGGTCGGGCAGGATTTTTAATGGCACACTGATGCCTGCCGGGGTCCGGTTCAGCCTGCTTCCAGGGTTCGGCAGCGGGCTGAGCGGGACCCCGGCAGGCAGCAGTGTGCCATTAAAAATTGGCTCGCATGCTATCTTTGGCACACGTGCCATAGGTTACCGACCTTTGCTTTGGATTGTGTATTCCAGAAAGGGTGGGATTGTTTTGCACAGAGTTTGACTTGGCCGGAGAGCTGAGTAACCAAAGACCCTGACAAGTGCAGCGGCCAAAATGGGGCGCTGTGAAAAGAGGAAACTTCAGACACGCATACGCTCGACCAGGGGTGCTTGCGAGAGGTGAGTGCACCCCATTACAAGGCCTTAATGATCAATATGTGCTTGCTAACTTTAAAAATAATTAAAATAAGATCTGAATGCTTGAGAATCCAGAACTGAGCATATACAGTAGAAAATTCCACTAAGCTCTTAGGTGTGCGCTTCTGATAGATTGCTATAAGAATTTATAAGCTCATCTGCTGCTGAAGTAAGAGATTGCAAGATCAAGAGGCTTGTACATCATGCAAAATACTAACTGTAGACTTTTCCTAAAAACAAACCAACAAACTGCAGACAAATTAAATACACATAATAATAATGTTACTGCAATGATAAAGTTGTGAATGAAGCGCTGAAAGTTCAGGAAATAAGCTTTTCTCCACAAAAATAACTTGGCCATCTTGCCCTGTTAGCAGTATTTCCAATTCCTTGTTAAAAGTGTTTTTTCATTTGTTGTTCCTTTAATAAAGTATAGCTTCTTATATTGGATGGGCAACACAGCTGAGTTAATGCTACACAAGAAATTTCACCTTTTGGATTCTCCTGACTTTTGAGTGCTTAATTTTGAAAATTTAATGTCCTATTACCATTGGGCCTTTTAATTTGCATTTAATTAATTACTTTTAATCTGAAGATTTATTGGCTTTAAAAATGCAGCATGCTTTGTTCAGATTTGGCTATTCTGAAACTCTGGTTAAAAGACAGGAAACAAAGGGTAGGAATTAATGGTAAATTTTCAGAATGGAGAGGGGTAACTAGTGGTGTTCCCCAAGGGTCAGTCTTAGGACCAATCCTATTCAAGTTATTCATAAATGATCTGGAGAAAGGGGTACACAGTGAGGTGGCAAAGTTTGCAGATGATACTAAACTGCTCAAGATAGTTAAGACCAAGGCAGACTGTGAAGAACTTCAAAAAGATCTCACAAAACTAAGTGATTGGGCAACAAAATGGCAAATGAAATTTAATGTGGATAAATGTAAAGTAAAGCACATTGGAAAAAATAACCCCAACTATACATACAATATGATGGGGGCTAATTTAGCTACAACTAATCAGGAAAGAGATCTTGGAGTCATCATGGATAGTTCTCTGAAGACGTCCATGCAGTGTGCAGCGGCAGTCAAAAAAGCAAACGGTGTTAGGAATCATTCAAAAAGGGATAGAGAATATATTATTGCCCTTATATAAATCCATGGTGCGCCCACATCTTGAATACTGCGTACAGATGTGCTCTCCTCATCTCAAAAAAGATATACTGGCATTAGAAAAGGTTCAGAGAAGGGCAACTAAAGTGATTAGGGGTTTTGAATGGGTCCCATATGAGGAGAGATTAAAGAGGCTAGGACTTTTCAGCCTGGAAAAGAGGAGACTAAGGGGGGATATGATAGAGGTATATAAAATCACGAGTGGTGTGGAGAAAGTGAATAAGGAAAAGTTATTTACTTGTTCCCATAATATAAGAACTAGGGGCCACCAAATGAAATTAATGGGCAGCAGGTTTAAAACAAATAAAAGGAAGTTCTTCTTCACACAGCGCACAGTCAAGCTGTAGAACTCCTTGCCTGAGGAGGTTGTGAAGGCTAGGACTATAACAGGGTTTAAAAGAGAACTGGACAAATTCATGGAGGTTAAGTCCATTAATGGCTATTAGCCAGGATGGGTAAGGAATGGTGTCCCTAGCCTCTGTTTGTCAGAGGGTGGAGATGGATGGCAGGAGAGAGACCACTTGATCATAACCTGTTAGGTTCGCTTCCTCTGGGACACCTGGCATTGGTCACTGTCAGTAGACAGGTTACTGAGCTGGATGGACCTTTGGTCTGACCCAGTATGGCTGTTCTTATGTTTTAGGGTAGCCCAACTGAAATCAAGGGGAGTTTGTCCATTGAATTCAGTAGGCCAAGATTTCATCCTAATATCTAGATATAAATGCATTTCTTCTGGCACTGTTTGAATTTTTGCCTGCAAATCAAAAGCTTGTTTCAATTTTCTCTATTTGATTATTTTTTTAGATATGAATCACCTATTTCTAAATATGGTTTATCTGAAAGATTGCAAAATACCATGTACTTTCAATCTCAACCCAAATGCTGGAACAGGTGCTATGGAACAGATAAGTACTTCCCTTCCTACCCAGAAAAATGATATTACCTGTGTGGTAAAATACAGATGATAGCACTTTTGGACCTTGCAGGGTAAGCCTTCTTAAATTACATAGAACTTAATTATAACACAGTGGAAGTTCTACACTGACATTATAATTGGCAAATATTACCTTCAAATAGAACCTAAAATCAGATTATTTTTTCTTCTAAAATAATACATGCGGGGAGGCGGAGGTATACGGTATGGTTAAAACTGAATCAACATGTTGAGCCTTGGATTAAGTTTTCATGGAAGATGTGTATTAAATACAATACAATCATGGTAGACATAAAGTTTTAATTTTTGTGTGAGAAGAAGAGGAAACTTGCCTTCTATATACTATATTCTAATGACTACCTTAGGTCCAAGTACTCAGTCACAATGATTCATATAACTAGAGCCCTGCAAATCTGTGTATATCTGCTTTATATCTGTGGATATCCATGGACCATGTTTGCAGATCATGAATCAGATGCAGATACAAATGTGCAGATACAAATCCATGCAGGGCTCTACACATAACCCAAAGAATTTACATTTCAGTAAGCTGAAATGGAGCAATAATAAAGAAATTTTCTTTAAACAAAGAACTAGGCGCTAGATTCACAAAGAGGACCTAAATGTTGCAACACCCAACTATTAAATGCTTAGCCTCCCCAGGTTGAATCCACTAACTCTGAGTTAGGCACACAAGCTCTTTATATAATGTAGGGGGAGACTTGTGTGACAATGAACAAGATTCACAAAAGCCAGCATGTTGAGCCGCCTAAGCTAGCCAATAGCAAATGTCAAGGGGAGGAGTGCATCTAAATCCAGGGCAGAGTGAGGCACTTATCTCCATTTGGGATTCACAGCCATGAATGCTCCTGGAGGCAGGCACCAAAGCCATTTCTTGCAAGAAAGGTGACTGTGCATGCCTAACTCCTCACCAAACAGCTGGAGGAGTCACCTCCCGCTCCCTGGGGATGAGGGAAACCCTGGTTCAATTCCCTCCTCTGCTGGAGGAAGAAAATGGATTTGAAGATGGATCTCCCTCTCTCTCAGGGGAGTGCCCTAACCACTGGAACATTCTCATTCTCACAGGCCCAATGCTGATGCTGTTCCACTGCATATTAAATAATTAAATATGCAAGAGAAATTGAAGGAACCGCACATCAGAATAGCTCACAGAATACTAGGTAGTACACTTATTTGATAGGTAGGAGACCCCAATCAAATCCCTTATCAGGCAAAGCCGGGGGGGAGGGATTGAACCAGCCGCTCCTACATCCTGGGTGAGCACCCTAACCGTGTGGGAGGAGGGGCAATGTAAAGCCCTCCACTGCTGTTTTGTGTGGAGTTAGGTGTGCTCTGAACCTAACCCTATTGCACTGGGCCTGCAGGCATAGGAGGTGGGGCAATACCTAGTTTGAGGGTCCTTCGGGGCTTGGGTGAGAGAGAGGTGTCCTGGCACCTGCAGAGGCACAATCTTAGGCAGGGAGGGGACTTTTACAACAAAAATTCAGGTGCATGGGGAATTTAGGCACCTCCACAGTTGGGTGGCAGCTGAGCAGGGGTTTTCTGAATGCCAGTGGTGCCTAATGGTTGTCAAGCACACATGCAGGGATGTTTTACATTAGTTGGTGATTGCTGGATTGTTGAAATATCTCCATGGGCAACATTTAATTAGTACTGCCTTTTAAAATGAAAATAACATGAACATCTTTAGAACTGTTGCTTAAACAAAATACCAGTGTAATTGTTTGTCATGTATTCATCGACGTTGTGGATCTAATTTTGAAGCCAATAACCTTAGAGTAAGAAGATCTCAATCTTGTGTAAGTAGGGAATTTGAATCTGTATTATTCTGAAGTATTTTCTGGTTGATTATAAATAATTATTAAAGATATACAAGCTGTTTTGGTCAGTTCATGGTACTAAAGCTGCTTTCCTTAGTGTGGCACTCTCTCCGCATGGTCAGGACTGTAAGTCACCTTGTTACCCTCTACCTAAGTGAGAGAGAGACTTGCAGGTGTTAAATTGGTGTAGCTACCTGTCACCCTAGTCTGTTAGCTGCCCAAACAATCTGCTCAGCTCTGCCAGCCTTTACTCCAACTCGTAAGAAACACTTGGTGTACCCCAGCACCTCAGAAGTGTCTCCCTATAGTGTCAAGCCCATCAGTGGCCACACATAGTAATTACCAGTCTGCTGTCTCCAAAGAGACACTCTACACACCCACTTGCTTGATTCAACTGAGGATGCACACTTAATATCACAGCACTGAGATGAATTTATAATAAGAGAATGTTTATTAACAAAGAACAGAGATTCAAAGATGTAATGAGCAAGGTTAAAAAGAACAGATTACAAATAAAACAAAAAGAACGCACTTCTACAAGACTAGAACAAAAGATTAACGTACTCAAGTTATCTAAAGCAGTTTCTCACCTAAAACCTTTTCTGCAGAGCTTGCTAGTTTTCAGTCATACCAGGATCCGGACTTTCATTATTGCTCTACATGCTATGAGGGGTTTCCTCAGTAAATGGATAACAAAGGGGTTCTTTTCCCTTCCTCTTATAGCCCAGTAACCTTTAAAATGTATCTTTTTGAAGTGCACCCCCAGATAACACTCTCTGCCCTGTTGTTTGTTCTTTGGTGTGCTGGCACCATGTTGAGTTCACATTCTCTTGGCAACCTGTTTTTCCTATTGACTCTACATGCAAATGGAGCTTCCTTTGTATCAGCTTCACTATGCTGAATTTACATTTGAGACACAAGGTGGTGAGATAACTTCTTTTATTGGACCAATTTCTGTTTCTGAAAGAGACACGCTTCCATGCTATATAGAGCCCTTCTTCAGATCTGGGAAACGTACTCAGAGTGTCACAGCTAAATACAAGGTGGAACAAATTATTCAGCATAAGTAGCTAATACACACTCTGAGACACCGTTCAAGGTGAAGTGGCCAGTTAACCCCTCTGCATAAGACAAAGAAGGGGGCTTAGTGGGTTACAGATTATTATAAGAAGTCATAAATACAGTGTCTTTGTTAGGATCATGTGTTATTGTTTTTTTAGCATCTAGCAATTAGAAACTGTTGTGCAAGTTTCCTTTGAAGGTGAGGACTGAGAGGTCAGACATGGACTGATGGTTTTGTGAGAAGTCCATGAGGCATACGGTGTTTTTATCCTTTATCATTTTTCTGTCTGAGTTCATTCAAAAGTATAGTGATTGTCTGGTTTACCCACATAGTTGTTACTGGAACATTTAGTGCATGGATGAGGTACACCACATGTGGAGATAGGCATGTGTAGAACCCATGGATCTTGACAGGTGTGTTGTGGGGGGTATTGATCATCATAATAGTTGAGATATACCTGCAGGTTTTGCATCTGTTACGATAGTGTCTGTCTGGTGCCTAGGGCCGGCTCTAGGATTTTTGCCGCCCAAAGAGAGCCTGGGAGGGAGGGAGGGATGGAGGGGGAGACTCTGAGTGGCCGCGGCGTGGGCGCTGCTTCTCCCCCTCCCTCCCAGGCTCTCAAGTCTGGGAGGGAGGGGGAGCAGCGGCACGCGAAACGGCCGCTCGGGATCTCCCCCTCCCTCCCAGGTTTGAGAGCCTGGGAGGGAGGGGGAGACCCCGAGCCGCCGCGGCACGCGAAACAGCTGATTCGCCCCTAAAAATGTGCCGCCCCAAGCACCAGCTTGTTTTGCTGGTGCCTAGAGCCGGCCCTGCTAGTGCCTCTGATTTGGTGTGTCCTGGTCTGTGGTGATGAACTTGATGAGGTTGTGCGATAGTTTGTAGACCAGAAAAAGAGTGTGTGGTTTTCTTTCAGGATGTGGTCTCCATTGAATATGGGTTGTAATTGTTCAATGAGATCCCGTATAGGTACTAGTGGGGGTGAGTAGGTGTGTGTGGTCAGAGGGATTTTGTTTTTTCTGTATTGAAGCAGGTTCTCTTGGGGTTTTTGGGTTACATGATGCAATCTACTTCTCTAGTGGAATGGCTTTGTTTGAAGGTAGTTTTAAGTATGTTAAGGTGTGTATCCTGGACTTACTCCTCAGACCATATTCTGTGGTATCTGAATGCCTGGCTGTAGATAACAGATTTCTTGGTATGTTTGGAATGGTTACTTGGACGGTAAAAGTAGATATTGTGATCTGTGGGTTTTTTGTATATAATTGTCTGCAGGGTTCCACTGTTGAAGCATGGTGTCCAGAAAGTTGATCCTGGTCCAAGAGTGTTCTAAAGAAAGTTTGATGGATGGGTGTTGATTGTTGAAATTGTAGTAGAAATCTATGAGGGAAATTAGATCATCTGTCCAGAGGATGAAAATATTACATTTACATTTGACAGAGAGATAACTACCTTCCCTCCTGTCTGGAAGAAAACTTGTTTCTTCCTTTGGTTACCAACTTTAAAACTTACTATTAGTAGATATACATAATTCCTCACATAGTGTTAATACAAACATTACACAATAATATAAATCATCAGTGCGTCACTGACTTTCATTTGATACCTCACAAGATGCTTTTTGGAAATACTATAAAAGCAATATGTTAGGTGTAGTGAGCTGGTCACACCTGATCAGGGCTGGCTCCAGGGTTTAAAAAAAAAAACAAACAAAAACAAAAAACAAAAAAAAAGCTGCGATCGCGATCTGCGGCAGCAATTCGGCAGGAGGTCCTTCGCTCCGAGCGGGAGTGAGGGACCGTCCGCCAAATTGCCGGACATGCCGCCTCCCTCCAGAGTGGCTGCACCAAGCACCTGCTTGGCAAGCTGGTGCCTGGAGCCGGCCCTGCACCTTATAGGAGTTGCTGACAGAACAGTGAACCCTTCGCCAGTTGGCATTGAGACGCTCTTAGGGTCACACTTGGGTCTTTTCCCCATCCTGTGTAAAATGCTATATTTGCTTGTAACCATCTCTTCTCTTAATCTTCAGCAGGAATTCAGAAATATTCAACAAATTTCTTTCTTTTTCTGGCAGGCACTCTCTCTTATAGGTCAATGGGGTAAAGTGCACTCAGCTGCTCTTGTCCAGGGCTTGAGCTTGGTGCAGCAATTTTATACAATATCCTAGAAAGCAAAAGAAAAATATTAATATATACTTAACTTGGGGCCAGAGGCAAAGTCCATTGAAGTCAATACATTGATTTTAATGGCACCTGGATCAGGCCCTTGATGAATCTTACTGGTAGAGGCTTAAGTTTTAAATGGATCGAATGCCAGGGATTTAAAAGAAAATATCTTATTATGGATTTGAGACTTGTATGCAATTTTTTTTTCTGCCTACAAGGGAAGGCAAAGGAAAGTGCACTTTTGCTAAGGCAACTGAGGAGGTCTTTTAATATCTAGTGAGCATGTTATTAGCAAACTGTAGTTCTTCCCTGAGTTCAGATTCATATTACATGTTGCTTATACAGATTATTTTTAACATATAATTTATTACTTAGTGCTTTGGATGGGACCCAACTAATATAGGGAAAAAATATTAGCCTCATTAGTATATCATTAGGAATACTCTAACAAAACAGGCTCAGACTGTGTGGTGCTGCGGCTGAATCAGAATCACTGGGTTAGAAGGGATCCCTAGTGAGTCATGTAGTCTGTCCCCTACATTGTGGAAGAATTGATTTCACCATTTCAAAATCATCCCTAAGAGACAAGTGTCTAGTCCAACCTTGAGTGTGGCTAGTGATGTAGATTCTTCATTCCTGATTATTTTTACTAAGCATGATGAATGTGCTTTGGCTTTAATAAATTCTATAAATCTGATATTCTGAGATTAGTGAAATGTTATTTTTAATCAGTTGACTAGGCAACCATGACAACAAAATTACATTTGACATAAATATAGGGTGGAAGTGGGGAAAGCAATTGACTATTTGACAGTGATTTTGATCTTTGAACATTTTTAAGTTTATAACTGAAACAAAATGTAGTATTTTGACTCCCTATATTTAGCTTTTATTTATGTTGGCAGTGAGATAGCTAAAGTATTTGCATTGTGAAGCACTCTGAGTTTTATTGGTACCTGAGCAGCTGTCCAAAGCACTAAATCTAAAAATAAAAGGAACTATTTAGATTCAGTATGTGGATGGAGGGTGCCTTTAAAGAATGCAGTTCAAATTGAAAATAGTTGTTTGTTACCTTTTGGTAGCTCTAAAGAGGCACTCTAGAAATGAGGGCATTGAAACCAGCTGCAGAGTTTGAAGCCTACCCTGCTGTCTTTTTTTGAATCTTATGTAACTCTCAATTGAGACATAAGGAAAAGGCTCAAGAGTGTATGGAGTTAAATCTGAAATACACTTCAGGGTTTGATTTGTGTTACCATGGCAATTACCAGCTTATCCTAAAGATGAACTGCAGAACTAAAATCAACAGTGAGGCTACTCCAGAGGTAACAGCTAGATGTCCCCACTAACCAGATCAGGTAAGTGGATGGTTAGGTGGGGAGGGAGCATTTGGCACATAAATAATGTAAATTAACCTTCTCAGAAATTCTATTTAGTCTCTGAAGTTCCCTTGCTCTTTTGGGTTTGCTAGCAATATCCCAGCATGGATCTGTTTGGGGGTGTGGTACTGGTAGCACTGGAAGATCACTAGTCTTTCACAGAGGCTAACCCGATGGGCTTTAGCACCTTTCAGAACCTGTGGTTAAACGCAATTACTCTTGCAGCTGAGTTGAGCACCAGTTCACTTTGCCCGTGGCTGACGCCCACTGTTAGCAATGGGTAATAGTCTCGACAAAGCCTAAAGGGTGTCAATGCTAGTTCTAGTTTTATCTCAGATCAGAGTTGGAGGGACACAAACTTTCAAGTGTGTCAGTAAAAATCTTTGGTAAGTTAAAGTCTGTGAGGATACAATTTAGTAATAGGATAATTTGGTACTGAACTTGTTAGGGCCAAGGAGGCAGAATTTCACTGGACGGTTTAACAAACCAGTTTAGTCATTCTGTGACTCCTATCTTCAGTCTTCAGCAAGATCTCCGAAGCCATTGATTCTATTGACTATTGTTTTTAAAAATCTCACCCCTTTCACCTACTCATTAGCCAGGCCAAACTCCCTTTATTAAGACACAATTACTCTGGACCAGATCCTGTGGCACAAAGCCAGTTTAGCTGATTACCAGAAGATCTCTCTACTCTCCCAGTATAAGGAAATTTTCAGATAGCATGGAGCCACAGTAGTTGGGACATCCTGGCAATTGACTGACTGTTACAGCCCTGAGTAACATTGGTCATTAGTGTAGCCTTCAGACAACTCTAATCCATAGGCGTGGGAACTAGGGATGCGGGGGGTGCTGCCCCAGTCTGGGGCTTGGGTCCCGACCGCCGGCCCTGCTCCCTAGCTGCTGGGCCTGGGGCTCCATGCCGGGACCCCGCTCCTGGCCCCCATGCCCAGGACTCCACTCCCCGGCCCTGCACCCAGGCTCGGATCCTGGCTGCTGGCCCCAGCTGGGGGCGGGAGGGCATGGACAGAGGTAAGGGGGCTGGCTTTCAGCACCCCGCTATTAAAAGGGTTCCAGCACCACTGCTGTAATGCATGCCGGGTAGGGGCCCAGTACCCAGCCAGTTGAAAAATGGGTTACACATGCAGCACGCTTGCAACATTACCCTCCTCCACCATCGCTGAGCTGCGTGAGTACTCCTTGGCCACAGCTCAGGATCTGGCCCTTAGTTTTCTTCCCCACACCATTTCTGCCTCGTACAAATTGGAGGATGAGGTCTTGAGAGACTAAGGTGCTTAGAGCTTCCTGAAATCAATGGAAACAGAGAGCACTCAGCATCCTGCAGGATCAGTTCTAGAGTTTGGGAATGATGAATCTAGATGGCTTGAGCTGTGAATGAGGAATAGCTAAACGCTGCCTTCTGTCCAACAGTAGCCATCTTTCCTGATCATTCATTAGAAGAATAAAGACAAGAAAGTCACAGAATAACCCTAAGATCACACTGTCTTTACCGTTTTTCACCCACTAGCATAAATCCATTGCACAAGAATGCATTCATAGTTTTAGACACTGCACTGACTTCATTTTTTGTACGTTTCCAAATGACAGCACATCCATGTAGACTTCATACGCTACCTGTCAGCACTCCTTGCTTTTCATTCATTTTCTGCAGAAGGGATTGAACAACAGGATTGCTCTCCTTCCTGAAACAGGTGTAAGATTAGAAAGTCAGGCCAGCTCTGCAATTGTGCTTCTGTTTTTTCTTGCCAAAATCTAGTCTTCCATTGATGTGTATGCTGTTTAAATCAATATTTTATACTCAATTTTGAATTTTCCAGTTTTCATGCACAAAGCAGTGTAATGACTAACAGCAGATGAAGATTAGATGAGAATTATTGCCAATCACTCTGCTGGCAAATTTCCTTAGGCAAGCTAAAAATATCCACATGGGGGAGTACCCTGCCCATGCAAATGAAGCTCTTTCGTCTCACTGTATCCCATGACAATATGGTATCTACAATATATCAGGTACCCAGAGGAGTCATACAGGATGTAATTAGAGCCCTTCCAGGAGATTTGAAAATACACTTTATTTAACCCTATTACGTATGATTTGACTAATATATGGGAAAATATGCTGCTAACTCAATTCTAACTCTGGTTAGTTTGATCTGGGCATTTACATTCTGAATAAATTAACTTAATAGATTATCAATGTGTTAAACTGCCATTATGATTCAGTTATAACATGACATCATACACATGTGTGTCTGGTAAATTAATTCACAGCTGCCTTTTTAGAAAAGGAGTTGAAATCCCCAGAGGAGTAAACAGAGCTAGCAAGCTGGATAGACCAGCCATGTGTTCTTTCTAACCTAGCAGCACAAAAAGGGGGAAGCGCTGAATGCCTTATTGTTACTCTTTCAAGATATTTCTTGATTTTACTCTTTCTCCTAGCAAATCGACCAGACAAATGTCATCTGATCACTCATTATTTTAAATGTGCACTGTGCCTTCTGACTTAGCATTTCAGATCACTATGAAAAGAACCAATTCCTCCCCAACATTTACATATCCATCAGCAAGACAGAAGATATTCATTTCATCCTTCAATGTGAAGATATTGGTGCAGTGAAGAACTGATTCAAAGCTCAAGACTGCCTAGTAACTAATGTCATTTAAAAAAAAAATTAAAATAGAGCCTCTAAGTAGTCAAGGAGTAACAGAAGTCACTTTTGGAGAAGTACAGACTATGACAGAAGCATCATCAAATACCAAGGGAACTACTTCACTTTAACTTTCTCCCCGTCCCCAAAGTTAGTAAAGACCTGAATAGATGGATGTTCAATGGTTAGCCAGCAAAAGTGCTAGATCGGGAGAGGAAGGATGGTGCAGTGGTTAGGGCACTATCCTGGGACCTGAGTTCAATTCCCTGCTCCACCAAAGGCTTTGGCTATATACACACTACAGTTTATGCCGGTATAAATTATGTCACTCCAGGTGTGAATAAGCCACCCCCCTGAACAACGTAAGTTATGCTGACTTAAGTGCTAGTGTGGACCGAGCTATGTCTGCGGAAGAGCTTCTCCCGCCTACATAGCTGGAGTAATTAAGTCAATGGGAGAGCTCACTCCCATCAGCGTAGAGTGTCTGTGCTAGCAGCACTACAGTGGTGCAGCTGCACTGCTATAAGCTCTGTAGTGTAGCTATAGTCTTCCTCAATGTGGAGGAGGGTGTACACAACTTCTTGCCCCCCCTCCAGTTAGAAATCTCATAAACTGGGTTATATTATAAACCAGAAATAAATGTATTAACTATAACAGGTGCATTTTAAGTAGTTGAGGTAGCAGACAGAACAAGGCAGATTACTAAGAAAATAAAACAGAGCACGCAAACTAAGCTTAATACACTAAAGAAACTGGTTACATACAAGTTCTCACCCTAAATGTGGTTCTAATAATCTTCTTCACAGGCCAGATGCCCGTCCAGTCTGGTTCCAGTTCTTTCTCCAGTCCCAGTTCAGTCTTAGTTGTTTTCAGTAGTCATCTTGGGTGGGGAAGCAGGGGAGACCTGACGACCTGGATTACCTCACTCCCAACCCTTAAATAGGATTTGCATAAGGCGGGAGTCCTTTGTTTCCTAGTTTGATCCCCACTAGCTTCTTGTACAGAATTCAAGATGGGTTCCAGTATCAGGTGACATGGTCACATGCCTCTGTAGGGCCCCTATAGCCATTCTTCACAGGCTGACCTGCAGGTTCACAGGAAGACTAGGCTTTTTTACAGTCCATTGTCTCTTGCTGATGGGCCATCAGCACTGTCCGGCTTTTTCACTGTTGTACCTGAAGTGTCAGCAGTGGGCATCACCCAAAGTAGCATAGTTGAAATACAGATACATAGTCAATATTCCTAATTTCAGATACAGAAATGATACATGCATACAAATAGGATAATCATATTCAGTAAATTATAACCTTTCCAATGATACCTTACAAGAGTTAACTTGCATTAAGTATATCTTAGTTGTGTCATGTTCCTGCCACAAGCATATTTTCATAAAGAATATGGAGTATAATGTCACAGTAATGTCCAAGCTACTGTAATGGTTAGGTTTGTGGCAGTGAAGTAAAAATCTGTTATGGAGCCAGATAGCACACACACGGCACAACTGCACTACAGACAGATTTGTGTGCTAGCACAGCTGTCTGCCACAGTTAGGGTTATCCATGGTTTAACACTTTATTTATTGCTAAAGTGGATGGAAAAACATAGGAGTACAACTATGTTGAGAAACAATATTATACTGCCTATTACACTTCCCACTACAGTTATAACATAGATGCTCCTATAATTCTAAGTGCATATGAGATAGTTCATAGAGACTGCAAACACTATTTTTCATGCTAAGGAAACATGCTACACTCAGTTTCAAACTAGGTTTAATTAATCAGTTTAAAAAACTTGTTTTAAACATAGTTCCAGGTTGAACAGTCTAAACCTAATTTAGTCGGCCAGTCTGGATGGGTTAGTTATCAGCAGTTTTATAACCAGTATTCTAGCCAAGCTTTAAACTCTGGTCTAATCTTAAACCATTAAGGGACCGTGCCCTACCCTGATTTCTACATTAGCCAGCCCAACTGACCTTTCCTTCAGCATCTCACTGAGTGATTCTCTTCCTCTTCCTTTTTCTCTTTTGTGTTCTCCATTCATGCTCTCTATACCTCATTTACGCTCATCTATCATCTTCATAGCAAAGAACCCAACTCTACTTCTCTCCTTCTCCTGCAACCCCTTCTGACCATTCGTGCATCTCTTCTTGGATATCCCACTTAAAAATCTCTCTCTCTAACTGAGTTGCTTTATAATCCCACTTCCTCCACCTATCCACTCTCCAGGGCTGGCCTTACCATGAGGCGAACTGAGGCGGCCGCCTCAGGTGCCACACTGTGGGGGGGGGAGGGGAGGGTGCCACTAGGACCCAGAATGTAGAAAATTGGGTCTGCTGCTGGTGCATATGTAGTCTCTTTGCTCTAGATGCACAGAGATGGTGGAGTGCTGTGCTGGAGGAAGGAGGGCACAAGAGACATACCAGGCAGGCAGGGGAAAAGGTGAGAAGGGATAACAGAAAGCAGCAGGAGCTGCAGGGAGAGAGAGGAGGAGGAGCCTCTTATGTATCTCTCTAGCACCCCCAGGAGCCTGGAGTGATTAACACCAGTTTCTCAGGGAGTTTCCTGTTTCCTGCTGCTTCCCTGAGCCCACTTGAGGAGAACAGGCAGTCAACTGAACTAGTAGGAGCCAGTTAGGCCCTTAAGACGCTGATATCTTCCCTCACTCAGGCCCTGCTACCAGCCTGCTTATTTGTCCCCTTCAATTGAGTGTTGAGAGCCACTATAGCTGGCACAGAACAGCAGTCATGAGTGAAAGAAGAAAACGCCCCTCTGGGGCAGCATTCAGAAAAAGAAAGCAAGCAAAAGAAGCTTTTCAATTTAAGCAGGAAGGAGCTCTCCTGAGATACATAGACACAAATGTTCACGGCGAGTCTTCCGGCCCCAGTGAGGATGTGAGTGGTGAGGAGATGCCTGATCTTCCAGTTAGTCAGACTGCAGGTGACCTGGCAGCTACTGCAGCATCCATAACTCCATCTCAAATGGATGTAACCATGCACATTCCTGAAGAAAAGTGTAGATCAGAGAAGAGTGTGGTGGAGGCGCAAGAAACAGCTGCTGCTGAGTTTAGTTTCTTATGTCTAGATGATCCAGGACTGTGGACCCACTTGAGCAGTAGCCTGAGGGACTTTCTTTTACTGCATGGGCCACAGCAAGTGAAAAACGTCATGTTCCCCAAAGACAATGAAAATAGAAGTTTCCATCCAACACATTACTGGCGTGAAATCCCCAATGGTGACAAAGTGGAGAGGCCATGGCTTATGTACTCAAAATACTACAGACTGTTTTTGTTGCAAACTCTTCCAGTCTAATGTTCAAGCCACATTGGGTTCTACAGGAACAAAGGACTGGAAAAATCTGGCTAGAAATCTGGCATGCCATGAGAAGGCAGCAAATCACCAGAGAGCATTCCATAGGTGGAAAGAGCTTGAGATGAGACTAAAGTTAAAGACCACCATAGATGATCAGTATCAAGAAAAGATTGCATCAGAGTCTCTTTACTGGCAAAATCTTCTGAAAAGGCTCATTGCCATTGTGAGAATGCTTGCTACCGAAAACCTAGCACTGTGTGTCATTTCAGATCAGCTGTATGTGCCAAACTTACTTAAACTTCCTTAAAATTGTGGAGCTGATGGCTGAGTTTGATGCTGTACTCCAGGTGCATCTAAGAAGAGTCACCACCCAAGAAATGTACACCCACCACTATCTTGGAAAAACAATTCAAAATGAGATCATACAGTAACTGGCAACAAAAGTCAAACAGAAGATTGTGGCAGATCTGAAGTCAGCAAGATATTACTCTGTTATTCTGGACTGCACACCTGACATCAGCCATATGGAACAAATGACTTTAATGGTGCATTTTGTAACAACAACCGAACCTAGTGAAAATGTCCCTGCAATGGTGAATGTCAGAGAGCATTTTCTAGAATGTATTGAACATGAGAGGAAAGAACAGAGGAGTGCAGACACGGATCCGAGAGTTAAACCCTCGAGCTTTTTTTGTCCCATGCAGTTCTCATTCATGAACTTGGTGGTCAGTGATGCAGCATCAGCTTCTAGTGAGGCTGCTGAATTTTTTAATGTAATTCAAAGCATCTATGTATTTTTCTCTGCATCAACTCATTGATGGCAAATTTTGAAGCGACATCTGAGAACATCCTTTCTGACACTGAAACCACTGAGTGCCACACGATGGGAAAGTCGAGTGGAGGCAATAAAGCCTATCAAACACCAAATTGGGAAGATAGAGGATGCCATAGATGTCATTATGGAGAATAATGCTATGACAGAAACTGTTCGTGGGAGAACAGTGGCAGAGGAAAATGGAATGACCAGAAACATACATAACCCAAGTGAGGGGACATGGGGGCATCATTTGAGCTTCCTGCCTCAGGTGCCAAAATCTTGTGGGCCGGTCCTGCCACTCTCTCACTGTTGAGAACTCCATAATCTTTCCTACCACCCCTTATGTGCCTCCCATCCTTTCTCGTTCTTGCTCCCTTCATTTTCTCCTCCTCCCAGCTTTCATGTGATCTTGGAACACTTCCCAACTTCTTGTCTGCCAAGCACTTCCTGTCTTTGCTTTCAGAGATTCATCATTTTAAGACCAGAAGGGAGCATTATGACCATCTAGTGTGACCTTCTGCCTAATGCTGCTAAAGGTTTCTAAAACATCCTTTGAGCACACAGAAAAGAATATTTAAAAAAATCTTTTGTCAAGACCCATGGTATTTAATTGATTGTATACTGTATACCCATGGTATACTAATTTATTTTATCTGTTTGTTTTCTCCTCTTGGGACCTCAGGGACATTATATGTGTTCATCCATAACTCACATTCTCTCCTCTTCTTTTCTGTCACATTCCAGTAAGCATTCCCCCTTTTGGCCTCATACTTAGGCATGGTAGCTTTCTCTAAAGCCTCTTCAGCTGCTGCCTCTCTGCATCTTTGAGATACTTCTCTGGAAAACCAAAAGGAAACAAACAATATAGTCATTTTCAGAATAACCATAAAGGCATATCTGTGCTATAAAATAACCAGTACTCTCCCAATGCACTGTCCTGTAAAATTGCTATATTTTTTTACTCTCCCTCATATTTTCAGAGACTACAGTATTGCCAACCCCAAGCTTTCAAAAATGATGTGTCAGGCCCAAAAAACCCAGGAGACTGGCTGAAAAATCTTGACATTTAAAAAAAGTAATAAATGTTGGCTTCTTTTTATTTGCCTTCTTTCAGAGCCTCTAGGGTGTCCTCTCCTCACATTTTCCAACTTCTCTCTGGAACCACAAGGGCTAGACGCTTACTTTTTAAACAAATGGAAGCTGAGATTCTCACACAAACCCTTGATTCTGGCAGGCGGGGCTTTAGAGAAAAACACCAAATACCTTTAGACTCACAATAAAATCACAAGAGCTGGCAACACTCAAGCCATGAAATTTGAGTCATGGTTCTTCTCTCATGTACAATAGTGTAAACTAGGAGTAACTCCAGTGAAGTAAACAAAGTTACACTGGTGTAAATGGAAGGAGAATCAGGACCTCAGCCTTTAAGATAAATCACAAGCTATACCTTTTACCTTTGTATTGGATGTAAGAAAGAAAAATTCACTTTTCTTTAAATTTAGAACTTTCCTTCATTCCTTCTTTCAGCTGGTGCTTCATTTAATTCCTTTCATGCTTCAGATGTCTATTTTCTTCTATGATGATTTCTCTCACCATAGTTATTCTGTCTACCTTCATCTTGCTTTCAAAGTAATTCTTTTCCACTTGTGCTAAGAGCAGTTGCATTGCTTTTAACTATAATGGCAAAGAAAGCTCCCTTGTCATCTCTAAAATTCTAGATGGGGGTTTGATGGCAGGTTATGGAGAAGAAATTTAGTTATCTGTCACAAGTGCTGTTAAATTTTTTTTTTACAAATAATAAAAACTAAAGCAAAACAAAGAAAAACCCTTTAAGTGTCATAAGAACGGCCATACTGGGTCAGGCTAATCGTCCGTCTAGCCCAGTATCCTGTCTTCGGACAGTGGCCAGATCCAGATGCTTCAGAGGGAATGAACAGAACAAGGCAATTTTGAGTGATCCAGTCATCCCTGTCATCCAGTCCCTGCTTCTGGCAGTCAGAGGTTTATGGACACTCAGAGCATGGGGTTGTGTCCCTGACTACCATGGCAAATAGCCATTGATGGACCTGTCCTCCAGGAACTTATCTAATTCTTTTTTCAACCCAGTTATATGTTTGGCCTTCACAAGATCCCATGGCAATGAGTTCCACAGGTTGACACTGTGTTGCATGAAAAAGTATTTCCTTGTGTTTGTTTTAAACCTGCTGCCTATTAATTTCATCAGGTGACCCCTAATTCTCGTGTTATGTGAAGGGGCAAATAACACTTTTTCTCCACACCGTTCATGATTTTATAGACTTCAATCATATTCCCCCTTAGCTGTCTCTTTTCTAAATTGAACAGTTCCAGTCTTTTAAATCTCTCCTTCATATGGAAGATGGTCCATATCCCTAAACATT